>NC_047658.1:31988081-32288081 GCF_011762505.2 Arvicanthis niloticus | reverse complement strand
CTTAAAAACATCATCTGCTAAGATGTGACTTGAGTCCAGGCTAGTCTACCAAAGTCTCTGGGATTTACACTATGATTGTGGCAAACAAAGACATAGGATCAACATCGTATCAGATTATGGCTATATCTTAGGATTTAGTAGCAGCAATAAAAACAAGAGGGATACACTTTATGTGTTGAGAGACAAGACACTGGAATAATGAATAAACAGAAAGGACTCTTCACATAAAGAGCCACAATGCCCATATGACAATCTGCTCACACTGTCACAAAGGCTTCCACTAGAAAAGAGATTATCTCTCCCAATATGATAAAGAAAACAAAGCAATGTAACCTTTAAACTTAAAAGGGGCAGTCCTCAATGGCAACAGTAAGAGGAAAAACTACTTCCATAAATATTGTATGTGTGTCCAGCATCTCAGAAGGCTACCACCCAAAAGTAAACATCAATAAACATAACAGCCCATTTAAATGCCTTATTGATTCTGGAGCAGACAGAACAATTTTGAGGTAGCATAAAGTCCCACAAGATTGCCACCTAATCCCTGGGCTCCAATTCCTAGGCATACAGAGTTTCTCTCAATGCCTTTAACAAAATACATGCATACAGCTGGAAAAAAAACCCGATTTATCTACTGGTCTAATATACTCCCTAGAAATGCAAGGAGCTACCAATGTTCTAGGGAGAGATTTCTTACAAGCCCTGCTGGTAATGCCACACAAAAAGAAAGAAAATACATAAGGACACTAACCCCCTCTAAATCACCATATATTTTAAGGGCCACTGGTAAATATAACACTTCCTGCCTGACTGTCCTTCAATGAAGCAATTTAAGTTGAACAGGGGTCTCTTTCCAGAGAGAAAATCAAAGGTATCACACAACTGGTAAAAGAGTGCCTCTTCCAATAATTTGAATAGGATAAAGAGCATCAATCCATTCTTTCAAATGCTCATCTAAATCCTCTTGTATATTCAACATATCAGTAACATTTTTTGCTAAATGATTAACAAAAGTAGTTGTCTTAACTTCGTGTGTCACAGCAATTGCACAAGCAGTGGTGTTAGCAATTAATGTAATTAAAGCTGTTATACCAGCAATAATCAAGCCCATTATCATCTTGCTTCTGTTTAAAGCCTGACTCATTTCTTCCAGTACTTGCAAGCTATTTTTAGAATACCAAGGTTCTGTGATACTCAGAGCACTAAAATAAAAGATGGTTGATAGACCTCCATAACTGACATGCCAGATTTCAACACAAACTTGGGGACAAGGAATAACAGAAAGAACACATCAAACCCTAAAAGCCCAACTTCTAAATCAAAAGACAGGCACATAGACACCTCACTTGAAATTAATGATGGATCTAACTACACAAAATACATTTAACATATACAAGAGTTCTAAAAACCCTCTTAGCTTCCTCCATTGGCACACACCAGAAATAATTCCTTCTATCCTAATACAATTGATCCATCCCTTAGAAGGGATTTGGAAAGGACCAGAACCTCTCCTAACAAACCAAATGCATTTTGTTTGAATTTTCCAACAGTATTAGCCTAATCCTATATGGTTCCTAACAGAAGTGTCTAGCACCACCCTGCAGACCAAGATCTTGCTGATCAAGGACAGATGAGGCAGAGAAGACACCCCAAAAGTACAAGATCTCCTGGAAGGACGTCCATAACCTGATGACTACTGCCTAGTCCATGTGCCCTTCAGAAGTGTCTCTCCCCTTTATTATTATGACTATTTTAGACACTCTTCATACAAATCAAACTACTACCCAGCCTATCTAAGGAAACCTATAATGGAAACACCCAAATCATAGAAACCCAGGACTGCCCGCTTGAAGGATTTCAAACCACGATAAATTTGCATGCCAGGGTCTAATGCCTGCTAAACTTTGGAGCGTGTGCACAGTAAAGTGCATAGTTTATACCTCCAAAATACATTGTACAAATTTGGTCTTGAGATTTCAATCCAACTAAGCAATTAAGTTAGTTCAATAATCTCTTGTCTTCCTGGCACCCAATGACATTTTACCCTCTAGTTTATGTTGTGATTTATTTTTATGCTTACAACTTGCCCCATCCAATTTATAACGTTAGCTAGGTATCAACCAGAGTAGAAGACATTGACTGTGATAATACCTCTCTATAATAATAAAAAAAAAAAACAGAAAGATTAGTAGGGCACATGAACAATTTCTCCAGAGTAATGTGTATAGGCCTGGTGGAGCATGACAAAACCTCAGAAATCTCAGAGATACAGGAGTAGAGCTGTGTGCTTTCTGTCTCTATTGCTTGCTTTAGGGCATGTAACCATACCAACTAGGTGATCACAGTCAGTCATCTAGCATAGCATCTGGAATTCTTCCCCATTCAAATTGAGCATCACTCCCAAAATCCTATCCCATTTTCCAAGGTTAATATAGTCCCTGTAGACATAGAATAAAATGCGCAAGTTATTTCACTAAGAATAGTCTGAGATTGGCTTTTTATCCTAAGATTTAACACTTGAAAGAAGGCTCCTTCCCCCAAGCAGTCATTATGGGATTTTGATGACCCTGCTAGGTCAGGCTCCTCCTGCTTATAGAGTCTCACATCAGAGTACTGACACATCATCACCCCTGCTACAGGCACTGCCACTGGTGGATCCAGAACCCTGACCACCTGCTCTGTGATAGCCTGTTGTCCTCAGTAACATCTTATTTCTAAGAGCTGTAATACTCCTGGTATTTCTGGCTGGATGAGATCCCTATGGAACCTATTTGTCCAAGGCACTCAAGGCGAAGCCTATAGACCAATTCTGGCCCTTTCCTTGACCTCTCTGAGCTGTATAGGCACCCCACCTGGGGCGACAGAATGTAGAATCATAGGAAAGATATACGCTTTCTATTTTTCACAGTTCAAGTTTCCCGCTCATGTTGCAGCACACTAAAAAGAAGAATGGACAACTAAATAAAACAGCTATACTTATAAATATCTACTAGCAATAGCAGGCTTTTGCTTTCTCTTACTAAGCTTATCTTTCACCTGATCCTCTTTAAACTATTCTTCATTTTCATGAAAACGCTTAATGAATCACAGACATCTGAAGTTACTATAAGTCCTTGCACACAGAATTTTTTTCCAGGCAGGAGCCTGGCTGGAAATCATCTCTCAGTGGTTCCAGGCTCTAGCCCAGGGCTTAACTACAAGCTGCTAGTCAGGAATGGAGAAATGCTTCTGAAATAGAGTCAATAGAAATCCAGCTGATCCTGGGCTTACTGTGATCTCTAACTTTAATTTTTCAAAGCCTAGTTTTAATGATGATTCTTAAATGCATTAACCTCCAGTCTAGCCCAATACTCACCACAGGTAAAAGAAAGGAGACAGTGGAAGTAAACCAGATTAGAAATGGTACTTTGGAGAAATTCCCATCTGAGTTGTCAGGAAATAATCAATTCAGTTTATAGGTCAACAGATGCACCTTGATCCACTCAAAAACATTTCAAAGTTATAGCAGAAGTCTAGTTTAGTAGTATTAGGATAGCTTCAGTGGTGGCATGACCTAGCAGGAACAGCCAAGCCTCACCCAAATTGGCATGAATCAGCAGGAGAGACCAAGGCCAACAGGAACACCAGAAAAAGTTCTTGGCTGTACTTCTCTCAATTAAGTGAATATTAGAGAAGACACCCCAAAAATATAGCTATGCAAGAAAGCCAAAAAAACTCTCATTACTGTCCTTAGAATACTATTCATACCCCTTTCAAAGATCATGTGTCCTCCACTAGTCTTGTCTCAGCATGTTAGTCTGTCTCACCTGACATCACTCTGCCAATCAGCTCTGGTCAATGGAAGCAGGAAAAAGCCACAGTGTACAACCAGTTTTTATGCATTTTTCTCTGTGGAGTCATGACAAATGGAGCTCAACTATGCAATGTAAAGCAGACCAATACATGTGTGGCATTAGCAAAGAAAACTTCATTATGTAACCTTTCTTTTTTATTGGATATTTTATTTATTCACAGTTCAGATGTTATCCCCTTTCCCTATTCACACCCCCCATAAACTCCCTATCCCATCCTTTCTCCTCACTTTTGCTTTTATACCATTTTAATTTCATGCAAGTATTAAGGCCAGTTCTAGGTTGAAGAACTAGCAATACAATAAATGCAAATACTCAAGGAACGAGCAAGACAATAATTATAAATAGTCAAAGAAAAAGCATGGCAGTAAACAAAGTACTAGGATAACACCCATGATCACTATTTCTAAGGACTTGTCAGGAAGACCAAATATTTGAACCTACTTCCCTGTACTAGCCTAAAGTCATTTTCATGCCTGAAGCCTACTTTGTTCTAGTCTAAATTTATATTCCTGCCTGAAATTACTTCTTTGTTCTAGCCTAAGATTTAGATTCCTGCCTGAAATTACTTCTTCGTTCTAGCCTGATGTCAGATTCCTGCCTGACACCCATTTCCTTGCCCTTGGCCAATGCAGGAATCAGGTATCCTTTCACGGGCTTGTTTTAGAACTTCCTTTCACCTGTGTCCTCTTCAGTGAAACATTTCTTCACATGTTTTCCCCAGCAAAACACGATCCAACCGGACTCACTTTCCAAAGAACTTTTAAGTTTCCACTTCAGTGATTCCCTGATGTCTGGCCTAGGCCTCTGAATTGTTCTATTACTGTATCAAGGGCTAGGAATTAGATTCTGATTCAGCTTTAGAATGAGTCATTTCTGATTCAGCATTAGTCTTGCTTTATCTGCAGGAAGATTCACTTTATCCTTTGGTATCTGAGAGATACAAAAGAGATGGTGTTTCTTACACTTGATTGAGGAACACATGAATAATTGGTGTGTCAAGAACAGTTCTTTCTGGTACCTCAGGACACTCTGAGAACTTAAAGCTATAATATTTATGAATATCCTCTTTCCTGATATCCAAGCCTCCTAAGAGCAAACAAGGAAATTAGTGGCATTCTTCTTTGATACCATTCTATAGCCATCAATGGTTTCCAGAGGTTCAACATCCATCCTGTATTATCTCATCAGGTAGAAAATGTTCTGCAGTTTGGAAAATAATAATTCCTTCACTTTACAAATTCTTCTCTTGGATACCAGGTAGTAAGAAAAAAAAAAAGCCTGTGCATATTCCCAATGAAGAAACTTGGCCTGCCAGAGTTTTATTTCTCAATTTATCTTTGAATCTCCAGGACCCAAGCTGACTGAGAGACTTCAGCATTGACAGTCTTTTCCATAGTGACTGTCTGGGTAAAGGAAACAGCAGTTGTTGTCACCCCAGCAATGCCTGCAGTGATGGCTGCAACAATGGTAGCTGTAATACCCAAATCCATCTTTCCCCAGTGTAAAGGTTGTGAGTCTGGGCCATCAGAGTGACAGCATGAAAGTGGGTGGTACTTATCACAGGCATCCAAATGGCTGCTAGTTTCCTCATCAGGATTGCCATTGTTGAATACCACATTCAGCAGACAGTCAGGAAATATTTCACATTAAAGCATTTAAGGCTGTCTCAGACAATGAAAGTATTGACCAGAAAGAAAAACAGAGGTCAAACACAGAATGAGGTGTCTTTCAAGCCAATCTGGCTGTCAATGGTCACATTCATGGGGGTCACCCTATTCCATATATATCGCCAACCAGTTTATAAGAAATATATACCATTAAAGAGACAGAAACCTTTTAGGAGAGTAAGGGGCCATAAAACAAGACAAAGGAAACACATAAATCCCAATTGCTCATAATGGGGTCATATTGGGATCTAATAATATTCCTGTTCACATAGGGAGTAATGGAAGTATCATGTGAAGTAACCCTCCACATGCCAAGTGTGAGGTTAGATGAAAATATAGGGTAGTCTCCAACAAATGTTATATCTAATACAGACTGGCAGTGCTCCCAAGGGATAAGAAGTCCCATGAAAGTAGGCATTTGAGAAACCCTTGGAAAGTGAGGCAGGGGTGGAAGTGATATACTTGGGGGATCCTTTGTGGATTTATAATTAGTAAGGGAACTAACTTCGAGGTTTGTCTTGTCCAGCAGGACATTAAACAGGGGTCTGGAAAGATCACCTGAAAGAAAGCAGAGGTAGCAGGCATAGACACAAAGAACGACGACCTGTCTATAGGCTGATCAGATCACAATTTTTACTTTTTCACACACGGGTTATATACACAAAAAGGCAGGATGTGGGAAAGGGGATGACACAGGAACATAGGTGTTCAGGGGGAGTACAGATATCTTCCAGAACAGTGTTTCAGCTGGGTGAAGGTTCAGGGGACAGGCCACTATGACTCTGCCTATGATTCACTTGTCCTAATCTAAGTTGGTACTTTCTACCCAAGGTCACCTATCTACAAGGTCTATGACTAGAGCCTGGCAACTATCTGTTTGTTTACAATAGCTTCTAGCCATCTGTTTCAGTGTCTTTTCCACAGAGACCCAAGACTTTGTGCTAGCAGGCTGACTTAGGCCTATGGCTGAATTCCAGGCCTTCAGTGCATAGACAGAGATGCCCTTGACAGAGATTCTATGCCTAACATGGTGCCATAGGTTAGATTACCATGAAAATTCCTTGTGGTCATCTTGTGTAGCTGGATACAAGGTTGACAGAGGAGACATTGTTGATAAAGCAGAGAATTTCATCTGTGGGCTAGGTGCATTATAATCATCATGTACTCATGACTAAGTCCATGAAGGGCAAACTCAAACTAACATTGGAAATGCAAAAAAAAAAAAAAAAAAAAAAATAGGGTAGGCCGGGGAGTTAACTGCCACTGAACAAAAAAATGAGGAGCAGGGGCTCCAAAGCCCAGAGCTCATTGACCCTTCCAGGCTGAAGAAAAATTAATCAACCCAGTATGTACATTATATCTCCATATCTTGGTCTTCTACAGTCTCCTTCATTGCCCCTTGATCTATGGCAGGATGAACATCTCTTGAAGGCACCCATATTGTCACAGTTATGTCCTAGAGAAAATCACAAACATAACATCACCCCCTTATCAGAAGCAGAGTGGAGGCTGCCATTAAGAGGTTATTGGATTCCCTCATCTAACCAGGAAAGAAATTTCACATGGAAGAGGACCTCCACCTGCTGCAAGCTCTTGTAATACCCTCCACCCAGGCCCTATTGGTCTCATGAATGTATCTCTTCTACACAACAATTTCCAATTGCCTGCATAGTCTGTGTCAGCAATCCTTGATCTCTCAGGGAATATTCAATATCTTACAGGAGATGCATTTGCAGCTGTGAAGTCCCATGCATTTATGTAGAGGTGGCCTCTGACTCCGCTGTTTCTCCTACAGGAGGAGTTAACATAATTAAAGAGGATATAGCTGATACAAGTCCACCTTTGTAAATTTAGGGATGTCCAGTCACTAACATATATGGACAGTCAACTCAGGCCAGTACTCCAAACATGAAAGAATATCCATGCCATATTTGTTTAATTTCTCCAAAAGTTTCAAATAGGACCATATTGTCTAGGGCTGTTGCTAACAGACAAAAGTCTGGGTGAACCATTTCTTTTGGAGTCAATACAACAGGGTGTGTCCAATAAAGAAATCCTAATAATTTATCTTTATCTATACCAAGTCAGTGCCTTCAGGACTAGTTAACTATCACCTCCAGTTGTGCACTCAGAGGCACAGTTCTTCAGGACCATGAAATATGTAACCTGAGCTAAAGATTCCATTATCAAACCACAGTACAAGAACCTCACTGCTTACTGAGATATGACTGTCAAATGTGCTCAAACTGAGAGTGATTATAGACTGGAAAACTCAAGTGATGAATGAATTGTTGATGTCTAATAAACTATACATAAGCTCCCAACTGTGATTCAAATCCATAAGCTTATTGGTCACTCAGATGAGACCAAAACATCTGTATTGGTCCACAAGTAAGTAAGAATTATGAATGATATCCCAGTATAACTAATTTAAAACATTAAATTAAAAAGAAAATGCAATGGAGGGCATCACATTAGAGGCATTTAAAGGATACTAGCATGATACTTCTATTATGTAATGTTTAAAAAGCCAAATAATTTCAAATAAACTTTAATTTGGCATATATTATAGATATTTTTGTAACTGTTGATCCTAGACCTTAGAAACATTAGTATCATATATAGTATCTTCAATTTTTTTCTATATACTCTATATGCCTTATACTATCCTCTATATGCTTTAAATAATTTACACTGATATTTCTAATTTATGGAAGCCTGTTAGGTTTTCATTGTATTCTTACTTATTCATATAAATCCTTGTATATCAATTCTATTTCTTAAAATAAGTTTTAGTTTTGTATATAAATATTAATTTTAAAAATATTTCTTAAACTTATATTATTTTGTTTTTAATACCATTTATTTTATTATTGTTGAGACATTTTTATTTTTAATTCCAAATCATATTGTTTTAAAATTATTTAGTTTTTCATATCATGAAATAATATAGAAGGGAGGTAGAAGTCTCTTTTTATATTTTTTTAAAATAAAATTTGTTGGGATGGCCTGTTCAATTTCTTTTATTTTGAATGTGTATTAACACTCCACACATTTTCTTGTGTGATTTTAGCACAGCTGAATGTAGGAAGATAGCAATTATTAACTTAGTAGATAGTGCAGAAGTTCTGTACTGAATCTTTAAAAAAAATTAAGAACCCATTTCATTATTAGTTTGTATATAACAAGATCAGTGAGGTCAAAATGTCATTAAAATCCTTTAAATGTCTGTTTTTACACACACACACACACACACACATATATATATATATATGTACAGACATAATTTATACTTATCTAAAAATACATCATGAAGCAAGAACACTTAGAACTGAACATAGATCTTCAATCTTCAGTGGCAACAGTTGTTTGGTCGGTTGGTTGGTTGGTGAGATGGTTGGTTGATTAGATTTTATCATTGCACTGGTTGTGCATGTGGTTGTGGTTGGGGAAATCTATCAGCATCAAAATGATAGCTCTTGTTGTGAGGTACCTGCAAAGAAAAACTGTCAAGATGCTTAACTATGTGTAATATGTAGTGCCAGTGTATTGTTCAAAGCAGAGAAGCAAGAAGCACCTTTAACCTACAATTTGTTCAAACTTTTAAGTAAAAGCTGTCCCCATTCATATATAGCAGATATGCAGCTTGACCTTCATCTGGGTCCTGAATAACTGGAACTGGGGCTATTCTAGAAGCTGTTGCCAATACTTGGAATATGTTTTACTAGCTGGGATTCTTGAATGGGCTCAGTGGAAGCGGAAGCACCAAGCCTTGGAGAGACTTGAAGTGCCAGTGTCTGGAAGGATACCAAGGGAGAAGGGGAAGGGGAATGGTGGAAGAATTGTGGAAGGGAGTGGCTGGAAGTGGGGAAGTGAATGGGATGTAAAGTGAATAAGTAAAAAGTTAAAAACAAATCAAGAGCGAAAACTATGTTTGTGCTGTATATAAAAAGGCAGCTGTGAATATCTGCAGCAATCGAGCATTGTTTATGGAAGCAGAAAATACATGGTTAGGCAATAACCTTTAGCTCTGTGTCACATTGTGTAAGAATTTATGACCAGTGTAAAGACCAGTTTACCATAGGAATTTATGGCTGGTCTAAGTAACCAGAGAAATTTTTTACCTCCAAATAGTTTTTAACAATTAAAGTATTCTTAGGAATGCATTCACAAATACCATAACTATAGTTCAGTATCCCACTTAGCATCTTACTGTTACATGTCAAAACTATATCACAATAGGAACAAAAGAAAACATTGAAATTATACAATAAATATAATTTTAGCTCAGGGAAGCTGAGGCTGTAGATATTTGTTAGAATGGATGGAGGAAATGGGAAAGAGATAGAGAAATCTGTTAAGTCTCCCTAAAGAATGACACTTGATCAGTTACAACTTTTGTATATAACATCTTAAGTTCTTTTTGCTCTCTTTTGTCCTGCCATAGACACAGAGGGTGTGCCTGACCACTTTGAGGGTTTTGAGGGCCATCATTTAAAAACAATTAAAGAGTCTGATGTGGGAGGGTCAAATTCCACATTACAATTTCAGCTTTCAGGCCAAACAGCACATTACAACTTGCCAGCCATGGCTGCTATATTTTAATAGAGAGAGGCGCATTAGCCCAAATACTAACTGAAGAAGAGTTCTGGAGATTAGGTTTAGAAAGTTAATCTTGTAAACCTGATATGCAGAAATAGAGGACAGGTGTGACTCACCAGAATTCTACAGACTGACATGCTATAGAACTACAATTGTGTCAACTTAAGCAACTAACTACCAAATGTCACAGCACAAAAAGAGCAACATAATACTGACTCAGCCATTGTAGGGGATTTGTGTGTGTGTGTGTGTGTGTGTGTGTGTGTGTGTGTGTGTGTGTGTGTGTTTAAACATTTGCCTACATTTTCCAATGTCTTTAAATATATAACATGTTTTGGGAGTAACCAAAACAGATTATGAATGAAAATAAATATTTTTTTCTAAGTGTATTCACAGTGAATTCTTCAACTTTGTTCCTGTAGTTTTTTTTAGACAAGAACAATTCTCTGTCAGAGTTTTTGACTGTGGGATGGCAACCCCATCCATCCACTTGATGGACTGTTTTTCCACTGGAGGTGGACTCTACAAGTTCCCTCTCCCCACAGTTGGACATTTCATCTAAGGTCCCTCCCTTTGAGTCCTGAGTGTCTCTTACCTCCCAGATCTCTGATACATTCTAGAGAGTCCTCCTTCCTCCCTAGGTTCCCTGATTCCCTTCTTTCTTCTGGCCCTCAGGGTTCAATTCTGTTTTTGAGAGGCCAAATGAGCAGCTAAAAGAGTAAATGGAAGATACTTACCAGTAAACAGAAGCCTGGGACCCATGTGGTTGAATTATTGAAAGGCTGGAAGAAGCTGAGGAGGTGGGCATCCACATAGGAAGAACAGCAGTCTCAACTAACCTGGTGCCCTTAGATTTCTCAGACACTGAGCATACACTACCTGGGAGGAGGTCGCTGACACATATAAAGCAGAGGACTACCAGGTCTGGCCTCAGTGAGAGAAGATGTACCTAACTCTTGAGAGACCTGAGGCTCCAGGGAGTGTGAAGAACTGTTGGAGGGAAGACCAGGAGGGGGATAAGGACTGGACTATAAAAAAGAATAAAGAAGGATAAAAAAGTATATATATATAAAGATCCATGAACAGGTAACCTGTTTTATTTGAATGACCCTAGACCAAGTGCCAAGGCAAAGGTGTGAGGCTTGAATATTCTGAGATGCTTCCTTAGTAGTCTCTAGGCTGCTCAACTGGGGACCAGATAGGAATATGGTGTAAGAGAGAAATAGCCCTGCCTTGATTGTGACTGATGCTGGGCCAGTAATTCTAACCATTCCTGTTGGATTTGAAATGGAAACCAAACAGTTCTTTGGAAAGCCAGTTGTGTTGGATGGTGTTTTGCTGGAGTGAACACATGAAGGGACATTTTACTGAAGCAAACACAGATGAAAGGTTGTTCTGCTAAAGCAAGCACTTGAAAGGACACTTGATGAAGGATTTTTAATGCCACTTATGCATTGGTCTGCCTTACATTACACAGTTGGGCTCCAATTGTGACTCCATAGAGAAAAAAAGCACCAAAAATCTTCCGGTAGTATACTGCTGCTTTTTTTGCCACTTTGCCTGATTGGCAGAGTGATGTCAGCTGAGACAAACTCATTTGCTGAAACAAGGCATGTGCTGAAGCAAGGACCCATGGAAGGCATGTGCCATTTAGAGGGAGTATAAATAGAACCAAATCAACAATGATGAAGACTAGAGGAGGCTTGTATATAAAGCAATTTACAACACTTGTTGCTCTCCTGTCTTCTCTGGCTTTTGCTTGTCTGAGGGGCACAGCTGAGAACTTCTGCTGGAATTCCTGCTGGTCCCTTATGCTGTCTCATGCCAAGGCTGAGGCCTGACTGTCTCTGCTAGGTAGTGCCAAGCATATTGAGTCATGTTTGCTACACTGTCTCCACTGAATTAGAACTCTGGTATATCAGAGAAGTGTTCAAGTGGATGGAGCTGCCACTGCTGACCTGTGACCTGAACTTCTGATTTCCTGAGAACACAGTTGAAGTTTCCTCTAAAGAACCATTTCTAAACAGGTCAACTTCCCCAATATTCTTTCTTTTCTATAGCCTCTGGTGGGTGGTGGACTAGAGGGAAAGTAAAAACATTTAAAAACCATCGTTAAAAACACGCTATGAAAAAAATTAAAGTTACAGGGATTTCTGAAAAAGAATATGATGCACAGGCCTATCCTCCGAGACTAGCATCTGCTGGCTTGCTGAGATCAATTGGGTTGGCTTGCAAAAGATAATGTCAGTTGACCTTGGTGACTATTTCCATATCTTCCAAGAAACAAATAGAATATCACGTGATTCCTATGTGAAAATCTAGTTACTCTCTACCTGCAGTTGCACTGACCTCCAGGCTCAGCATGACAAGGTTCCTGAGAAAGAAGAGAATTAAACAATGATTCAGAGTCAGTAGTAATTGAAGCAGTCAGTTCAAGGGTTATCTTTTTGCTCACGAATTCTTATCATTCTTCCATTTTCCTTTCTCTTTTTTCATTCTTTCATCACTCCCTCCTTCCCCTTCTCATTTTTTGCCTTCTCCCTTTTCTTTTTTGTCTTCTCTCTTTTTTGCCTTCTCTCTTTTTTCACCTTCTCCATTTTCAATATTTGACTTCTTCCTTTCCTTCCTTTGCTTTCTCCCTTTTTGTTCTTTGCCTTCTCCTAATCAGGGAGCTTGAACCCAGTGTTTTAATTACTAAAGCTTCATCATCAAGACTTTGAACATTGTTAATAATTTTGGGGTTTGAACACAGTCAGAGAAGATACACCTAAACCTTGAGAGACTTGGAGCTCAAGAAGGTGGGGAGGTCTGATGAGATCAAGGGGTGGTGTGGGGATATCTCCTTGGAGATGGTGTGGGTGGAGGGAGAAAGAGTGTTACATGTGGAACAGTTGGAATATGGACTTGGAGGGAGATAAAGTCTAGACTGTTAAAAATGTTGAATAATAAAGAAAGAAAGAAAAAAGGGAAATTCTCAAATACATATAAGTGTTATAAATCCTGGATCATTAGCTCTCATATCTGCTCCCTTAAAAGAAAAACTAAACACAAAGAAAAAACATATTCGCTAATAACTTTTACACAGCCTGTTCTTTGTGGGAAGCTGGGCGTAGTCCTTGTGGTTTTTTTAGAGCAACAGATAATAGTCTTTGGTAACAGTTTTCATGCAGGAACAGAAAGGTCGCATAATACTATTGTTAAAGTAATTTCTTACAAAGTTTTAAAATTTATACAAGATAAGCAGCTAGCTCTCTCTAATATCTTTTTAGACATTGTCATCTCCAATCCTTCAAGTAACTAGAAAAATGAAGTACTAAATTTTTATATACTTATACATCATCTTTTCATTCTGTAATGTTTGTTTCCTGTCTTAACAATACCATCACATACTCTTTTTATAATACTGTTTATTTCCAGACCTTATACAAACCTTTCTCCTATAAGATAAACTCATCTAACATTTGTTTGCATTTGTATTGATTTCTTCTTTTCCTATCAGTTTATTCTTCTTAAGATAATTTCAACTCTATATTCCTGATGTCTTCAAATACATCCTGCCTAATTAATACAACACTCCTTGAAACATGTTACTTCTCATAATTCTAGGTTCTAGGCCAAAATAGTAATGAAATAGTTCTACAAAGAACCATGTAGGTTTTTATGGACTCATGTTGTCTAGATACATTCCCATGCCCCTTAAGACCAACAGAACACTCAAAGTAAGTAGCCAGGATTGGCTATGAGACTATAGGTCTTCAACCCTGTCAGAAATCCAGAATGACTGAGTTAACTGAAATTATGGGAAGCACTAAGCATAGCTTCTAAAACTTAGCCAATTTATAGAGACTGCTGAACACCTAAAAAGTCCCTATACTACCGAACGTTGGAGCATCAAATCTTCAGCCTTCTGGCCCAGGATCATCTGACAGACCTTAGTGATGCAGAATTATTAAGGGCTGATTACTCTGTCTAGGCAGATATAATCAGTCTACTGTTCTGCAAGTGTGTCCTTTTCTGGACAGTAATTTGTCTGTAGATGGAAAGAGGCAATTCTTGCCTAGTGGTTGCCTCACCACAACTGGAGTAACTCCAAGGATGCTCAATTTCTTCTTAGAATCCAAGACAGGAAGCTGTCAGGAGCAGACAGGTCTCTAATCAAAATGAACATTAATATAGAAATATTTTTAACATCAATTCAATGGACTTCTGATGTTTTGAAAACCAACTATCCATGTAAGGTAACCTGGACTGTTGTCTGTTAACTCCTCTCAGCTATTTCGAAATAAAATATGGAAAACACCCTAACAATAAACTCAAAGCCATGAATTTGCTATAGTCCCTAACTCATAGGCTAACCGTCCCAAATCAGTTAAAAAAGTTAAAGAAGGACTGGGTCTAAGCCTTGTATTCCTAAATAGGTTATACAGGCACAATGCCCATGAGAGTATCAATATTCATCTCACTTTTATATCAATAAGAAGCTCATACCAATGAAAACCTTAAATTTGAAATCAAAGTAAATTTTGTACAATTTAAGAAATTATGACTTCATCTTGATATTAATTATACAGATTTCTACCAATAGGTTATGGCTATGCAATAAATCCTAGCTAATCCTCCCTGCTCCAACAAAACCACTACTTTTCCCTAGAAAGACAGACCAATATTAACCACCTTAGTCTCCAAACCTAGGGAATAGGGGCACTGATACTTCTTTAACTTCTTCAAGCTGGCTATTTACATTGAGAGAAAAGATCTGAGTGGATGGTTTTCAGCTGACATTCATGCTAAAGCCAAGAAAAAAGCCAGGTTCAAAACTAAATGTTTTAGTTAGGAGAGATGACAGAGGTTCTGGTTAGTCAACAAAAATGATGGACTGGGTATCAGGACTATCTTATACCTCACTGGTACAATTAGGAATAATTATGCTCTAATTGTATTTTGAAAGAAAAGTTTTATTTTAACAGGAAGGGTGAAGCTAAGTGATGAAAGAGAGAAAGAGAGAAAAAGAGAGGGGGCATGGAGACAGATGTTCACATGTCTCCACCAGTCAAAGATAGTTTATATATCTAGGTTGGGTATTGGGTTACACTTCTGATTGAGCATTACCAAACATATAAAGCCTTTGATTAACATTTTAAAAATGTATAAAAGCAAAAAGGAAAGGGGCGCATGGGATAGGGGTTTTCTAGGGAGGGGAAATGGGGAAAGGGGATGGCATCTGAAATGTAAATAAAATATAAAAAAATAAAAAATAAAAGTGAAAAAAAGACCAACAGAACAGTATTGCCTCATCCTCCTCAGCCTGCTGACTACCTCCATTCCTTATTCCTGACAACTGCACCTCTTTCCTTTATTATGGCAGAATTAGCTTTGTTTAATGGGGAAAGTATAGTCTCTAGAATGAGAGATTGAAAGCAAAATAGAAGAGAGAGCTGCATGCAAACAGAAGCTATCAGAATATGTGGGGATCGTGGAGATCAATGGCCAAGTGAGCTTCATGGACAGGAACTGTGTCACACCTCCCCTTATGCAGCCATGCCAGTCCCAGCACTGCTGTATGCTATTCTGCCTCATTGTACATGGCCTCTGAGTGGAGGAGTATAATTGAATTTTCATTTAGGCCAGTGAAGACTAAAGAGGCTCCATTTATATAGATATGAGAAATTCAACACTTTGGCTGAAAAAGTAATCTTCATAATTCAGGTTTTGGAGGAAGCCTCATGCCAATAAGTAACTGAAGCTCTGTAATTAGCACCATAAACTCAGTTGCTTCCCCAGAGTGTATTTTGGTTAGATTATGAGTTACATTGTTATTAGTACTTTAAGAAGAGGAATATTAGCAGCACTTGAGGTAGTTGGGTAGGCTGGAGGGTACAAAAACACTGAGGATGAATTTGAGAAGTGGAATGATGTTGTACCTAGTATAGGAAATAAGACAATTAACTAAATTGAAGTTGCATGAGGGAATGGTATTTTCAGAGGAATTTTTTTACTTAACAGTTTAGCCCTTTATGCTTATATGAGTAGTGATAGGAACATGAGCCCAGTGAAAGTTACTGAGACAGAACATGCATAAATTTCTTTCTGCTGTTGATTATACTTGTGATTATAGTTAAACATTTGAAGTTCCTGATACTTCCTGTAAACCTCAACTTCCCTGTTACAGGAAATAACTGGGACTTTTGATTTAATATGTTTATGTTCTCCCATGAAAACAATTGTAGAGCGTGTGGGCTGGTGCCACCAGAGAAGCATAAGAACTGTTGCGGTTGAGTGAGCTCAAACCCAGGAATCAAAGAGATTGAGGAGAGCAATAGGGGCACTCCCTACTTGTCTCTACCTGTTGTGGAAAACATAACCATGATACCCAACTGAGAGGTCCATGGGCACTAAATCACAAAGTATACCTGGAGTTGTTCTCCATGCTATTGAGGTATCAGGATAGCCTTACACTCCTGTCCATGATATCCCTTTCTCTGTAGTCTCATGCTCTTCCTCCAAGAAGTATATAATCCCTGTTCCACCCCAACTAAACTATATGCATATACATCCCCCAATAAAGCAATATGAACAAATAAGGATTGTCTCAGAGAGCAGCTTCACAAAACACTGTGGGTAATGCCTTTGCATAATCAAACTGTGACATTAAGTCTCCCAAAGAAGGCCTTTCCTCTTCTCCTGCCCCTCTGGTACTTGGCACTTTCTCCCAACTGGACTAATTTCTGCTCTGCTCAGGGTCCCATTTCCCCTTCCAGACAGGGCTGTAGATGCCATGAGTGGAAACACGGACCTTGGCCAACTGTTCATGACTTCCTCTCCAGGCAGTACACATCCTTTGGTACCTGGGTATTCAGAGCTGATACTGAGAATCACAGCATTTGACACAGGCCCCACTTTTTTTTTGGGGGGGGGAGGTCCTTGTTTGGCAGGTAGCAGGATCTGACCCCAAGGGAAACACAGGCTGTGGACTTCATGTTCAGGCCTTTGCCCTACCTACTTCATGCCAGCCCCCAGTTTCTGAATGGCCCATCAACTTTGGCATCAGCCCAAATAATATAAACTTATTCAAGATGGATGGCACTTCATGTTTCCACAAATCTGAATCCCCACCCAGACCTTAAACCCACAGGCATTGTGCCAACAAGTACCTATCACTGTCCCCTTTTCCCACTCTATTTTACAGGCACACAGAAAGTAGCACCCCTCG
Organism: Arvicanthis niloticus; assembly: GCF_011762505.2. NCBI lineage: Eukaryota > Metazoa > Chordata > Mammalia > Rodentia > Muridae > Arvicanthis > Arvicanthis niloticus. The sequence continues at coordinate 32,270,748 of NC_047658.1, read as the reverse complement.
TGTTGCCACGTCCTAGGCTATGGCAGCACACAGCCAAAGGGAAACACATATACACTCTAGATGCACATATGGGAAAAGAGATATATCTGGCACAAACACACTGGTGGTTGGCAAGGACTCTGACATCAGAGTAGGTTACTCCTCTTCCCTCAGCCCAAACACAAATAGCATCTGGGTAGGAAGTGCCTGATGAACAAAAGAATAACAGGCAGAATCTTGGTGATGACACATCACCAAACTTGGAACAACATAGCCCACTCAAAACTGAGAATTTTCATGCTTTTTGTCTAAATTTTGTGTAAATGCTAGCTCTTCTCACATAACAGGAACATTTGAATAAAGTACTCATACATTTTTATGGAAAATTGCTCAAAATTATTATTTTGTTTTTCAAAAATTTTTCTCAAAAACCAAATTGGAGAAACCTAAAATAGGTCAAAATGACTAAATCAATTGCCTTTTTTAGTCCTCAATTAATAAAATAATATTATCTACTTAATCCAGTTTAATTTAATATTAATATTAAAGATATTTTAAGATGAGAAAACCATAGCATCCACAGATGACAACCTTACGCCACTTCCGCAACAGATGAACTTTCTTGCTACAGCCTAGTGACTGCTAAACATTGGAAAACATGCATAATAGGCCAAGGTTTATACTTTCAAAAAACTCTGTAGTCTTTCTCTAAAGATTTCAATTCACTGGGTCATTAAGTTGGTTGAATAATTTCTTAACTTCCTGGCTTCCCATCCCACATTACCACTTTGACCTAAGTTGTCGTCTATTTGATGCTTACATCCTGCCCAGTGTAAATTTTTAACTGTAGATAGCATATGAGACAGTTACTACAGTGGCATCTTTCTTTTATAAAACAAACTGGAGGACCTGTAGAGCTGGTGGTCTGTGCCACAAGAAACTCATCTGGTGAGTTTGAGTGAACGCAAACCTTAGGAATCTTTGAAATTTGAGAACATCAGGACTGAAGCTATTCAAACCTGTCACTCTACTTGTTCTGCAACACATAACCATGACATCCAGCTGATATGGCCACTGGCACTCAGTCATGTACCATGGCATCTGGAGATCTTCTCCATGCTAATGAGTTGTCTAGATACTCTTAGCCTTCAGCAAATGTTCTTCCCTTCCTTGATTTTCTCACACCCTCCCCTTAAAAGACATATAATCTCTGTTTCACCTTGAATAACTTATATGCATCCACATCCACCCACAATAAATCAATATGAATAAGCAAAGATCATCTCAGAGAGATGCTTTACTAAAGATCGTCATGGGGAGGGCCTTTAATTAAATAAGCCTTGACATTAAGACACTCAAAGAAGGGCTTTTCTCTTCTATAGTACTGGGCACTTGCTCCTATGTTCCTCTGTTGTGAATTTTCTGCTTACCTCTGTACCCCATTTTAAATTGGATTATTTGGTTGTTGGTATCAAACTTTTTGAATTCTTTATATATTTTGGATATTAGCCCTATGTCAGATGGAGGGTTGGAGAAGATTCTTGCCCAATATATAAGCTGTTGTTTTGTCCTATTGATAGTCTCCTTTGCCTTACAGGAGTTTTCAGTTTCGGGAGATCCAATTTATCAATTATTGGATTTAGAGCCAGAGCCATTGGTGTTCTGTTCAAGAAGTTTTCTCTTGTACCAATGAGGTAAAGGCAATTTCCAGATATTTCTTCACTTAGATTTAGTATATCTAGGTTTATGTTGAGGTTTTTGATTGACTTAGTCTTGAGTTTGGTGCAGGGCAATGAATATTAATCTATTTGAATTCTTCTACTCAGAGATAACCACTTAAACCAGCACAATATCTTAAAGGTATTTTCTTTTTTCCATTATATAATTTTTGCTTCTGTGTCAAAAATCAAGTAACCATAGATGTGTTTGTTTAGTTCTGGGTCTTTAATTCTATTACATTGATCTTCCTGTCTGTTTCTATACCAATGCTGTACAGTTTTACTTATTATTGCCCTGTAATACAAGTTGAAATCAGAGATGGTGCTACCTCTAGAAGTTCTTTTATTGTACAGGATATTTTAACTATCCTGGACTTTTTGGGTTCCCATATGAAGTTGAGTATTGTTCTTTAAATGTATGTAAATAATGGTTTTGGAACATTGAAGGTAATTACATTGAATCTCTAGATTGCTTTTGATAAGAGGAACATTTTTTCTATGTTAAACCTGCCTATCCATGAGCATGAGAGACCTTTCCATCTTCTGATATCTTTTTCAAATTATTTCTTCAGAGACTCAAGTCCTTGTCATGTACTTTCACTTACTTGGTTAGTATTATACCAAGATATTTTACACTTTTGTGGCTATTGTGAAGGATGTTGTTTCCCTAATTTCTTTCTCATTCTACTTACCATTTGTAAAAAGAAAGGCTACTGATTTTATTTTCAGCCAATTTTGTGTCCAGCCACTTTTCTTGAAGGTGCATAATATCAGTAGGATTACTTAGTAGAAATTTGGAGGTCACTTATGAATTCTATCCTATCAGCAGTGAATAACAGTACTTGACTTAGTCTTTTCAAACTTATATCCCCTTTTTTTCTATTAGTTGTTTTATTTTGCCCCCTACAATTTCAAGTAGTAGTTTGAAAATATATGGAAAAGATGGGCAGGCATGCCTTGTCACTTATTTTAGTGTAATTGCTTTAAGTTTCTTTCCATTTAATTTGATGTTGGCTATTGGCTTGATGCAAATTGACTTTATTGTGTGTAGGCATGTGCCTTATAGCCCCGATTTCTCCAAAACTTTTAACATGAAGAGGTGTTGGATTTTATCAAACCTTTTCAGAATTTAATGAACTGACAATGTGTTTCCTTTCAATTTGTATACATAGTGGATTATATTGATGGATTTCCTATATTAAACAACCCACACATCACTTGGATGAGGCCAACCTGATCATGGTGAATGATGTTTTTGAGGTGTACATATTCAGGAGACCACATGTTGAAATGTATAAGCTCATGATTACTATTTCTGTCTCTGTGAGTTCATGAGCTTTGCTTGGTTGTTTTAGAAGGCTTTGTTCTCTTAGTGTTCTCAATTCCCTCTCTCTCCCTTATGCCTTTTGACTCCTCTTCTATGATCTGTAAGAACAGAAAAAAATAAGTTGATTGTGACATTTCATTTAGTGCTCTGAGCTCCTTGTTTATCCTCTTCTCCCTATAATGTCTAACTGTCTCTGTGAATGTTCCCATCTGCTGAAAGACAAATCCTCTCTGATGATATATGCATAAGACCAGTATGCATACGTCAGAATGTTATTAGGATTTATTTTATTGTTATCTTACACTGTGCTATATTTTCAGACTACCCCTCAAATGCCCTAATTCTAGCTGTCTCTCTGCAAGTTACTTCTGTCAGCAACATTTGACCTTGAAATTTGCACCTGATCCTCCTGTTCTTGCCTCCAGAGCTTCATATTTTGAATGTATTATAAAAATCTTTGTTTTTGCTATATAAATAGCTGCAACTATTTTCTTTCTAATAATAGGCTATATCTTCTCTCCTTTTTCATTGCAGTGCAGATGGGTTTTTGGTACTAAATCCTTTTCAGAAAGTAAAAGAAAGAAAAAAGAAACAATGATAATAAAGGTTTACCTAAGGTATTAGTTACTAAAGGAAAAATATACAGAGTAAGATCAATGATTAATATTAGACCAGAGGAGAAACCACAAAGAAGAGACAGTGAATTAAAGAGAGGAACAGATGAAGGAAGGATATAAAGCCTCTCCTTACCTATAAGTTAAAGGTAAACTAAAGGGGATTTTTTTCCTTTTATATTGTTATTTTATTTATTTACATGTCAAATGTTATCCTCCCTCATAGTTTCACCTCCAGAAACTCCCTATTCCATACCCCTGCTTCTATTAATGCAATCAAAGAATTTAAAACTATTTAAGTGCTCAGGAAGCCAAAAGAAAGAGATATGTAGCTACTTGATAATCTGTGTTCTTTGGGAAAGTCTATTGCAACAGATTTGAGGAGGAAACAAGAAAGGCAAGTTAAAACCTGTCAAGTGAATGAACATTATGTATTAGGTAAGAGGAATATAAAAGTAAAGAAAAAGAACTAACTATAGTAAAGTTTACCCACAATCTGAGGGTCATATCCAATAAAGAGTGTCCTGGGAAAGACTGCTTTAGTAAGATTGCCACATTAGGTTTTCTATGAGTCTCAGTAAAGTTTATATCTGTAAAACATGCCCACTTCTTGGATAGTTCTGTGAAATGCAAACACTTGCATGCAAAGTTTTAGAAAACTTCTCTGCTGTGCAGAAAAGGGGAAATGCCTCTATAAACTTGTTGGTTTCAATCTCGATTACTGATAGTCAAACTTTCTTTTCTCTGGGTTGTTAAACCAGGGAGGTGTTAAAATTGTCAAATATTAATGATACTTAGCACCACCATTTATTGTATATAATTTCATGACTCATCCCATCCTCAGCTACAAGTCCTTAGCTTTAAATACAAGATATAAATGCCATGAAATTTTGTCACTGTGACATTCTCAACATAAAAAATGTTGGCAAATATTTACATAATAGAGACTATAGAAAGCACTTGCATGTTTGATTCCTTCTCTTTTCCTTCAGACCCACAACTTTCTCTTCTACACCACTTACCCAGTGTTGATAATATTGTTGATAATCTTTGTAAGTAATAATTATGAACATGATCAGAATGCCTTGTTATTATTTGTATTGCTGACAATAAATAAAATGTACATGCTTGTCTATATTCCACTTTTATTATATAATATTATATCTTGGACATGACTCCCAAGAAACTCAAAAAATATTTTTGTTCTGCTTAGCTGTGTTGATATATATTATGAACCTGAGAATGATTTTACATTTTATAATTTTTTCTTTTATTTATTGGATATTTTCTTTATTTACATCTCAAATGTTATTCCCTTTCAAGGTTTGCCTCTGGAAACCCCTTATCCTATCCCCTCTTCCCCAGCTTCTATGAAGGTGCTCTCTTACCCACTTACTAACTCCTGCCTCTCAAGCCTAGCATTCCCCTACACTGGGGCATAGTGCCTTCACAGGACCAAGGGACTCCTTCTCATTGATGCCTGATAAGGCCATCCTCTCCTACATATGCAGCTGGAGCCATGGATCGCTCAATGTGTACTCTTTGTTTTGTGGTTTAGTCCCTGGGAGCTCTGGGGTATCTGTTTGGTTGATACTGTTATTCTTCCTATGGGGTTGCAAACCCCTTCAGCTTCTTCAGTCTTTTCTCTAACTCTACCACTGGGGACACCATGCTCAGTCCACTGGCCTCTGTATTTGTTAGGCTCTGGCAAAGCCTCTCAGGAGATAGATATATCGGGCTCAGGTCAGTAAGCACTTCTTGGCATCTACAGTAGTGTCTGGGTTTGGTGACTGTATATGGGATGGACCCCGAGGTTGGACTGTCTTTGGTTAGCCTTTTCTTCAGTCTCTGCTCCATAGTTTGTCTCCGTATTTGCTCCCATGAGTATTTTGTTTCCCCTTTTGTTGTTGTTATTTGTTTTGCTTTTTGTTTTGTTTTTTGAGACAGGGTTTAGCTGTATAGCCATTTCTGTCCTAGAACTCACTCTGTAAACCAGGGTGGCCTCGAACTCAGAAATCCACCTGCCTCTACCTCCCAAGTGCTTGGAATAAAGCCATGTGCCACCACTGCCTGGCTTTGCTCCCTCTTCTAAGAAGGACTGAAATATCAACACTTTGGTCTTCCTTTTTGAGCTTTATGTGGTCTGTGAATTGTATCTTGGATATTCTGTGCTTTGGGGATAATATCCACTTACAAGTGAGTACATACCATGTGTGTTCTTTTGTGACTGGGTTATCTTACTCAAGATGATATGTTCTAGTCCGATCCATTTGCCTAAATTTCATAAAGTCATTGTTTTTATAGCTGAGTAGTACCCCGTTATGTAAATGTACCACATTTTCTGCATCCATTCCTTTATTGAAGGATATCTGGTTTCTTTCCAGCTTCTGGCTATTATAAATTCATGGTGTATGTGTGTAGGTAAACTACTTTTGTGAACTGATTTTCTACCTATAACACATTGCTCCTTTGTAAATGTTTTTCTGCCAAAGTTAAGTCCCTTATTTGGATTATACTACATATTTGAGACAATAATTTATATTGTAAAACTTGTAAGTTCTTTTAATTGTGATATATCTGTTATTTTTAGTAATTTCTGCTATTACTCTTTAGAATTGAAAAAATTTTTCACTTATGCTACATAGATTAACTCATGATATATTGTCTTGAATAAATATTTTACTTTTTAGGTACATGTTGTTTTATGAATGCTTAATAAAATTTGCATATGTTATTTCTTTCACCCAAACTTTTTGATAATTATTGCCTAATAAAATTACTGATATTTTAAAACATCAATTACCTTTATATTAGTGTTTGAGCCTCTGGATATGACTATTTGGTAAAGTTTTTCCAGGAAATATGAGCACTGTAACTCCATGTGTGGATACCAGGTATCTCTTTAAAACTGATACATATCTCTAACTGGATGTAAGACATTTTTACCAAAAGGGAAATTATTTCTGGCATTGAAAACATTGTCAATTACCCAGGAAAAGTGATGTCATGGGTCATGGAGGAGAACCTATAAATGCTATTTACCAAGTCATCATAACATAATCCCTAGCTCCAGTCTAAATATGTCCTTATAACCTACAATATTCTGTGAGTATACATGGAACATCATGACACTCACAATCTCATGACTTATTATTTAGTATTTACAACACTCCTATATCTCTAACATATTCATATATTTAGTTAGCAACTAGCTTCTCTGTTAAGAGAGTGATACCAGTCCCAGCCAATGTGCCTCACTTCTGAGATCATAGCAGCACATATTTAAAAAGTTTCACTTTGAATCTTGAAAGTTAAGAATCTTTCTCACTACTTTTATTTCATAAATTACTCCTTGGAAATTGAAATTGAACCTATTCATTTTTAATTCATGGAATGTTATCCTTTTATTATTTTTAGTGTCAATAACTAACTTAGTAGTAAAGTATGTTTTTAATATTGATTCTTTGAATTTATTTGCTTTATTTTTTAATCCATGAGCAATTCCAATAGTACTTACATAAATAGAATAGAACATGCAGTTTGTTCAAATTTAGTGCCTTCTCTTAGAATTTTTGTCAACAATATTATTATCAACAATAAATTCAATTAATTCTCCACTTGACAGCATATCGCTTATATACTTTAACCAAGTTTGAGTTAGTAATTCTCTACCTTGAAAATGTTGAGAATTTTGATATGCTTCTTGTAGATTGTGATGGCTAGTTTAGAAAATATTTCATTCATGAAATTTACTTATATAGTAAAGACATTTGTATTTTTAGTAAATAGTTGTAAAGAAATTTATACATTCTTAACAGTATACTCTCATAAACTGTATGATTTGAAATATATTACAGTTGCTCAGTTTCTGTCTGATTTTATTGATGTTCTTTTCTTTGTCTATTATTTTGTAGAGGTTGTTTATAGGTATAGCACATTATAGGAGATGATTCCTGTGGAGTGAGAATGATGTAACAGGGTACAAATGTTGGGAGCTGACATAAGGCAGATATCATCCTTGCAGTCATCTTGAGCCATATACCCTGAAAAGAGACTTGATTACAATAGCCTACATCAGCTGAGCACACTCTGATAAGATCTTGTTTTAGATACTCAGGATTTTCCCTTGGGTGTGTGAGACTTAAAGGTGTGTGAGACTTAAAGGTGTGTGACTTAAGGGCATGACTTAGAGATCAGATTTAGAGACAAGACCTAAGGGCATGACTTAAAGGTGTGACATAAAGTCATGGCTTAGAAGTGAGACATATAAAAGGTGAGAGGCAGACAGAAGAAATTATTATTAAGTATTAGGCACTTGGAGGAAGAACTTGGAATTAGACATTAGGCACTTAGTACTTAGAAGAAGTAACTTGGAACTTGGAGGCACTAGGGACTAGGAACTCGGGACTAGGAACTCAAGACTTGGGACTTGGACTAGAAAGAGAGACTAAAGAATAAATGGGATTGAATCACACTCTGTCTGGTCTCCATTCCTTGCGACCATCCTCACTCTCTCTCTCTTGCTGAACCCCGACCCACAGACCTGAGCAGCTTGGGGCAGTGCAGGCTCTAACAGTTTAGCCCCCAAGGCTTTTAGCAGTGCATTTTCCAACACTGATAGAGTGGTCTGGGATATTTATGGTACCCAAACGTGGGGCAGAGTGGTTCTCAACATTTTTGGCACCTAACGTGGGGCAGCAAGAATGAGAGACCCAGTGAAGTTTACTGGAAGAAGGATCCACTGAAAATTCAGAAGTGAAACTGTAAGGCCCCCATGAATGGAGAACATCACCCAAGCCTTGGGAATTCACTGCCACCCATTAACTGCAAGACACCAAACTTGACGTAATCAGCAAGAGGCATATTTTAATTAGTATACTGAGGTCAAGACCTGTAGCCCACGAAGGGGCAATGGGGTCTGACCCTGGGGCTTTGGAGACAGAAAGAATGTAAAGCCCAAAACCACAACTCAGGGGGGAACCACAACCCAGGAGAAGTAAGGGAGGGCTATCGGAGAGCACCTGTGGAAAGTCCCAGCCCATTATTCAGTTTGTGACAGGGTACAAGGAACAGGCTATTCTCTAAGAGCCTATACGTAGTCAGCCATCTATCTTGTGGTCAGACAAGTTCCTGGTATCCAGGGTGCACAGGCATGCTAACTTGAACTACCAGCTCAAACCCTATTCAGACTATCTTATGGTCAGTTTTTAGTTCCTGCTACCCATAGCCCTTGGTCACGCTGTCCTGAACTCCCAGCTCTGAACTCTTATCTTATTTATTTTGTCTTGTGGATAGCTAGTTTCCTAGGACCCAGAGTGCAGAACAAGCTGATCTGCACTCTTGACTCCATCTGTGGAGAGTTTTAAAAATTTTTAACTCTTTCAAAACAAAGGTGATCACCACAAGAATCTGCCTTTTCAGAAAAATAAGTCATATTAATGAAAATGGGGCAAGAAATGCATCAGCCTGAACTCAACTCTCTGTTTTTGTTTTGTTGTTTGCTGCTCACATGTGTTAATTGTCTGCTTTTGTTTCATTGTTTGAATGCTGTCTTTCATGGTCAAAATAAAAAGAAATGTATTTATCAAAAATAAGAATCTAAAATACAACCAAAGGTTGGTGATGATTTGTCAGAGCCAGATTGTGCTGACTTAGAGGAAAAGGCAGCTGAACATTATGACCCTGAATGGCCCTCTTCCCAAAGACCCCCTCCCTATGCACCTCCGCCTCCAAGTGCTCCCCCAATGGAGATGGTGGTTATAGATCACAGATGGGAGTTACAAAAAAAAATCTGTCCTTAAACAACAAATAGAGTTAGAAAATGAGTATCAGGACTTAATTAATCAGCTACAAAATTAAAGACAGAGAAGATGTCTCAAGAGTTAAACTGCGAAAATTCCCCGGCTCCTTGTGTTCCTCAACCAGGAGTCCAAAGACAGTCCCTGTCACCTAGCTTAAAATTAGCCACAGATCATCCAGAGAAGGGAGACACTGAAGCTTTCCTTGTATCAGAGACCAGAGATGATCAAGGGGTAGCTTTGAGACATCACACAGGATTTAATTTTCAAATTATTAAGGAATTAAAAAATGCAGTATCACAGTATGGTGCCACTGCTCCCTTTACTCTTGAAATTTTAGAGTTTGCTGCAGAGGAGTGGCTGACTCCTAGTAATTGGAATACTTTAGTGAGAGCAGTTCTTAGCAGTGGTGACTATCTTATTTGGAAATCAGAGTATCATGAGAATTGTAAAGAAACAGCTAGGAGAAACATTCAGGCAGACAATGATTGGTCTTTTGATGCCTTAGTAGGAGAAGGGCAATTCGCTTCTAGTGATAACTAGATGCAATATGACCCAGGCTTATTCGCTCATATTCAAAATGCAGCCATGAAGGCTTTGCATAAACTCCCGGCAAAGGTAGACCCTGGTACATCCTTAACAGCAGTCAGACAAGAACCTGATGAACGATTTTCCAATTTTGTTCATCGATTAATGACAACAGCAAGGAAGATTTTTGGTAATGTAGAGGCAGGTGTAGATTATGTAAAACAACTTGCATATGAAAATGCCAAATCCTGCCTGCCAAGCGGCCATTAGACCCTACAGGAAAAAGACTCTGTTCTGATGTAGGTCCCTCCTACCAACAGGGCTTAGCTATGGTGGCTGCCATGCAAGGACAATCAGTAAGAGATTTTTTGGCAAGTAGAAACAAAAAGGCCTGTTTTAAATGTGGCAAGCCTAGACACTTTGCAAGAGATTGCAAGGCAGAAAATGAGTAAACCCAGAGATAGTCCAGAAAACAGCCTGGGTTTACCCCACTTTGGAAATGTGGAAGGCATTGGGCTAGTGAATGTAGGTCCAAAAGAGATGCACATTTCCCTTTCCTATAATCAGGGAAATGGGAACAGGGGCCAGCTCCAGGCCCTGAACCAACACAAGCCAAAACAGGCTTATGAAGCAGTCGGTTTCATACCAATAAACAACAATTCCTATCTGAACTTAGTTGAGCAACACCAGGAAGTGCAGGACTAGACCTCAGTTCTACATAGTATTAACCACCTACATAGTATTAACCCCAGAAATGGGACCTCAGGCCTTATCCACTGGAGTGTTTGGACCACTCTATCCAAATGTGTTTGGTCTGATAGTGGGAAGAAGCAGTACTACTATGCAGGGATGACAAATTTTTCCTGGAAAAATAGATAATAATTATCAAGGTGAGATTAAGGTAATGGCACAAGCAATTCAGAATATTGTAAACATTCCTACAGAAAGGAGGATAGGTCAACTATTGTTACTTTTATTGTTCCATCCTAATCACAAATATAAGAGTCCTAAGAGAGGGGATCAAGATTTTTGGTTCCTCTGATGCATACTGGGTATAGCCTATACTTAAACAAAAACCTATGATGACACTATGGCTGGATGGAAAGGCATTCCAAGGCTTAGTGGACACAGGAGTTGATGTGACTATTCTAAAACAAAGTGATTGGCCTGCCACCTGGCCTCTGACCCCAACCTTAACCAATCTAAGGGGTATTGGCCAAAGTCAAAATCTGCAACAAAGCGCTAAGGTGCTGACGTGGAAAGATAAAAAAGGTAATACAGGGAATATACAACCCTATGTCATCCTGGTCCTCCCAATTAATCTCTGTGGTAGAAATCCATTATCCCAGTTGGAATTGATTATGTGCAGCCCTAATAAAGTAATCATGGCTCAAATGACAAACTCTGGATTTTCCCCCAGGGAAAGAATGAGGAAAAAGTGAAAAAGGGATTATCTAACTTGAATCAGGCCATAAAGGCTCCTGAGTTATATCACCTTAATTCTGAAACTTTAGAAATTATGTTTAAAATTACCAGAGAACAAGCTAGACAAATTGTTAAACAATGTCAATCATGTATTACACTTTTACCAGTTCTTCATTTGGGTGTAAATACAAAGGGACTGATACCAAACAGTATCTGGCAAATGGATGTTACTCATTATAATGAATGTGGCAATCAAGAATATATACATTACAATCTGGAGCTATATTTCTATAGATTTAGATTTTGCTATAACACATTTGTAAACAGAATAGAAGAGGCTTATACTTTTTACTCCTCTGATAGAGGAAGTTATGTGTTGCCCTTAAAAAAGAGTGTTGCTGTTATCCTGACTGTTCAGGCATTGTTAAGTCTCTTGTCTCTTGAGTCCATGCTGTTCAACAAACTAATGGCTTTTATATGACAACAGATATATGCTATTCAAATGAAACCCATACAAGTCAGTTATTACAGGCTGGAAGTAGGGGATTGTAAAACCTCTGTCAAGACCAAAGAAGATTATCTCCTAACTTACGTGCTAAGCCGGATAGTCAATTACAGGTAAGAGAACACTTCAAGACCCTTGCCCCTAAAAAGGGAGGCCTCACCATCCTAAGACAGGAGCTCAACCAATGGCTGTTGAGTATCCAAAGACGGGAAAGGGAAGTTGGTGTCATTTGTTCCAACCTAAGACAGGCATGATTTCCATAAGTTTTCCCAGCCTTTCCTATTGATACAAAAAGTTAGAAAGTTGAGAACAGTCAAAACTGATGAGAGTCTTCTCTTCTCAAAGGCCATTAAAATTAAGGTAACATATGGGCCTGACTCCCACTGGCAAATATTCTCCAAGCAAAAATGCTGTATGTACTTTTGAATTATATCACGTTTCAGTATATACATTATTTTTAATTCATTTTATTTTTCTTGAAATAGTGCATATCACTATTTTTCAGTATATGTATAGACAATATGCAGGTTAGTATTCATGTAAGTATTTATATACCAGGAGTCTATAAGTCAACATAACCTCTCTGATTAAATGTCTTGCTATGTTAGTCATTGATATACAATCTCTCACTTAAATGGAGATAAGTTAGATGTTTTGTTACTGTCTCACAGAACAGTCCTATCCTTGTTCCCAAATGCTTGTATACAGGCTCGTACTACACATGTGCCTGACTTTTTATGTACCTACAAGACTTTAACCTAAGTTTGCATGGTTATACAATAAAAAGTATACTAACTGCCACTTTCTCGCAGTCCTCATAGTTTTCTTAGGTTTATATTCATAGGATGAATGTTCCATAATTTTTTCTAACCTTGTCATATATAGGATTAATTGTTTAATCAAATATGTCAAATAGAATTATTTGGTAAATGTGATTTTATAGTAAGAATTAATATTAATTTTTTACTAAATATTTTCCATATAATAATTTGAAAAATGATATTTTAGGGCTATGGTGACCCTAAATAATTCATATTAATTTTTTGCTATTTCATTTATATCAGTGAAATTATATCAGTCAAGATTGCAACTGGAAGCAAAAACAAAGCTGGAAGGTGATCTTGCCCTGCTTTGACTTCTGTTCAGACCTCATCTCTGGCCATGATCTATATCTGCATACCTAACAGAATAGACTGTGAGTACCATCTGACTTTGACTATGAGGACACATTTTAGCTTGTTATTTAATCTCAGTAAGTAAAACAGATGGCCATATGTTTAATGTGATATCTGGGTTAGAAACAAGATATAAAAAATGATGTTGCTAGAGTAGTATTTTTAAAGTATCTTGACAATTAAGACAGTTGCTAACTTGTAAGACTATAATCAATCATTCTTTGCTGTTGTGTGTAGTTTTATGCTACCACCTATAGCTCTAGGAGGTGACCACACTACGAGCTCCCTCCCAGCTTCCCTGAAATCCATAGATAAAGGACACACACAATACACACACACACACACACACACACACACACACACACAGAGTTTGTTCCTTTTCAACTTGCCTAAGGACATAATTATTGAGTGTCACTGTCTCCCACATAGAAAAGCATGCCCTTATTAATATTTTTAACTCTACTTCTCCCACCTGCCCTCAACTTCAGTGGCTAGTCCCACCTAGCCACTGCCAATCATCCATGACCACCTGGTTGTCGCAATGGGCACGGGACCCAGCTTCTCCTGAGGCTTTACATGGTTCCTGGATTTTCCTCATTCCAAAGCATGGCAAAAACTCTTCTCCTTTCTTTCATCTGCATTTTTCTCCAGAGAACCAGAAGTCTCTCATACACTATCTACCCAGCAATAAGTCCCCAGCTTTCTTTACTAACAGATCAAGAAATAATTGTGCAACAGGACCTTAGCATCAGAACCATCCCCTTCACTTTGTTTAAACATATTCTACTTAATAACACGGTGATTAGATATTAAGCTTAAGGCCATATGCAACTCTATGTTCTGCCTTTAAATGATAAATAATTCTAAAAACACGAAAATAATATTAATTTTTAAAAGAATTAATCTTGTAAACTCTTGCTCCCTAAACACATAAATTGTACCTGTAGCTCAGATACTAAATGGAATAGAACACCAGACCATATTTCATGATTATTCACTGTTACAAGTATTATGTACTTTCTTTCATTATGCCATTCTACATTCAGGATTCTTTCCATCATTCTCCACTCTTGTCACATACTCAATTTGTTACAATAAATTAACTATCATTATTCACCTCACCTTTCTTAACATAACACTTTCTGATCCTGTGTGGCAGGCAATAGGATCATGGTTGGAAAATATGAGCTTTATTACATGTAATTACAGCCATGTGTGCAAGTAGTTTTCTCTTACTCTCAAATAACACTACAAAAAAATCAGTCTATGCAGAGGAACAACATGGCTCACCCTTTTAAAACTTACCTCCACAGGTGATTGCTCAAAAACCTTTGTGCATGTCATAATACAGCAAATAATAAAAGCTATGCATGGTAGCAGAACACTCCATATGTAAAAGTCCCAAAGAAAGAATAGCAATCACACAATTTTCTTCCACTGTATTCTTCCTAATACCATAACTGGTTTGCCCCAAGTCACATCTCTTTAATTTCACATACTACTTAACAGCAGAATGAGCATAAGATATGATTCCCCAAAATTAGTGTTACTGGTGGTTCTTTGGGGTGCATTCAGGAAGAAGAGTATAAAGCTAATATTTAGAATTAGCAGAGTGTATGTCATTAATTTACTGCATTAATTTTCTGAACTAATACATTTTTAGTTCAAGAATACTATTTTCTTTTTTCTTTTATTTTTTTCCAGTAAATGAACTGAAATTTAATGATTATTCAATATGTCATACAAACTCTTTTAATAAAGGACTTTATAGATTTTAATATACCTTTTTACCAAATATTTAATGAATTTGATAGGCATTCTCTGAGTCCTTCAATTCCAAAGAGACATTCCAATTTTAATTTCCTCTCAGAACAATGAGAGTTATTTAGATCAGTTTTACAGTACCACTTGTATTACAGGTAATCTCATGAATTTAAACATGTTAACTTTTAAGTGAATACTCTACGACCATAAAACATATCTCCAGAATTTTTTTTCTTTTTTTTTTAACTCAAAACACTTTATTTATCAGTATTTGTATATACATATATACTTATACATGTATACATATATATACGTATGTGAACAATAATTAAATAATAAGATGTATTTGAAAAGTATACGTGGTTGAGAAGAGTGGGGGGAAGGAGAGAAAGGGGAAAATTATGTAAATACAATACTCATATATGAAATTCTCAAAAAAGTATCCAGTTTTTAAATGTTCAACAGATTAACGAGCTTTTTACAATATGAAAATAAATATGACCTATAATTATATTGAAGGACATTTTAACTTACTACAAACTTTGAAGTTTAAAATGAAATCAATAAAAATTATTTTACCCAGCATACTAACAAAAACCACAATAACGTTTTATAATTCAAAGTATTTCTGAGAACAAGAAAATGGATTGTCAGAAGCTAAGTCTGCAGAGCCAGAGGGACACTATGTGTTATGTCTTTTTTTCATTTTTTTATTATTATCAAATCATAATTTTTCCTTTTTAACACAGGGGTTATAAACACGAAAATGCAGGATGTGGGGAAGGGAATGACATAGGAACATAAGTGTTCAGGGGGTGTACAGATATCTTTCAGAAAAGGGTATCAGCTGGGTGGAGGTTCAGGTATCAGGTTACTATGACTCTGCCTATGATTCACTTGTCCTTATCTAATTTGGTACTGTCTGCCAAGGCTGCTAATTTACAAGGTCTATGACTACTCAGACTGGTAGATTTCCACAAAAGCTGCCTGTTTACAATAGTTTATTGACATCTGTTTCAGTGTTTTTCCATAGAGACCCAAGACTTTGTGTTAGCAGGCATGTATGTCAGGCCTATTGCTGATTTTAGGCTTATGGCTGATTTTAGGCCTTCAGTGTGTAACCAGGGCTGCCCCTGACATCTCCTCCCTTCTCCACATATAGAAGGGCTGTGGTGATTCTATTCTTGCCAAGGCGGGGATAGAGGTCTGACCTCCAGTAATTAAAGGGGGCCTTGTAATGGCTCCAGTCATCCTGTCAATATCCAATGAGGCATGAGGGCCATACCCTTCCTGATGTCTTTTTCCTGGAGAGGGGATACATTTGACATCAATTCCTATGCAGTCAGACTTGTCCCTCAGGGAACCCAGAAACATATTTTTAACTTTTATTTATATTCCCTTGCAGTGCTTAGCCTCGCAGCCTAAGCAAGAATTCAGATCACCAGACAGAGGGGGTTCTGGGTGGCCCCTCTCTACTTGGTCTAGGGGCAAAGTCCCCTCTTTTAGGTTGGGTGGAGATGGGACTTGGGAGCACCCTGGATAGAGTAACATCCTCATCTAGAGTCTCATGGTCCTCATAGCTAACTTATAATAATGTATCTGAATAGATTTTGCTATCAGATTATTAATCTGTTGTTTCACAAAGTTAGTCAGCCTATTTAAGGCCCAGGGACCAAAGGAAATAAGGAAGAAGAGTATAAAGCTAATATTTAAAATTGACAGAGTGTATGTCATTAATTTACTGCATTAATTTTCTGAACTAATACATTTTTGGTTCAAGAATACTATTTTCTTTTTTTCTTTTATTTTAAAGTGTCTTTATTTTGACTCGGTGTTGAAGAACATAGTCCATATGGAGGAAAGACAGGGGTTCTGTAAATTTCTAGATGTGACAAGAGTAAATATGAGGAAGATGATTATATTGTGTCTATAGTCAGGAAGTAGAGGGCAATAAATATTACTATGCAACTCTTTTATTAGTATATTACTTTATAATTATTCTCTAAAATGTTATGAATATATACAATATATATTATAGAAATCCTTCCTTATTCACTATTCCAACCTCTTTGTATTCTGCAAATTATTCATATCCAACTTCAAGCTAATGTTTTATTATTCATTTAATTAATACTACCATTGTACAGATATATATGGGTCATTCACTTTTGTTACTGTCCAAACTATCAGTGACTAAAGAAATTTGAGTGTCTTTCCATAGTAGCCAAAAACTACAAGTAGTTTGGAATCACCTTTTAAAATTATTTGTTTGTGTGTTTATATCAGAAGTCCTGTCTCTTCCACACATCCCTCTGAAAGACCCTTCCCCAGCAGTCATCCTCTTCTCTTCTGAGAGGGTGGGCCCCCTAGATGTATCTTCCAAGTCTGCCACATCAAGTCTCTGCAAAATTAGGCTCATACTCTCCCACTGAGGCCAGAGGAGATAGTTCTGTGGGAGAATAGATACCACAGTCAGGCTACATTTTCAGGGAGAGCCTCAGCTCCAGTTGTTGGGGGTTATCTACATGGAAACTGAGTTGCAAATCTGCTACATATGTGCCAGTGGCCCCATTCTAATGTGTATATATTTTTTGGTTGGTGATTCAGTCTCTGAAAGCTCACAGAGGTCCAAGTTAGTTGACTTTGTTGGTTCTCATGTGGGGTTCCCATCCCATTCAAGCTCTTCAATCCTTTCCCTCATTCTTCTGTAAGAGTCCCCTACCTCTGCCCAATGTTTGGCTGTGGGTTACTGCATCTGTTTAAGTCAGCTGTTGAATAGAGCCTTGAAGAAGAAAGTTATGCTAGACTGCTATCTATGAGCCAAATTAAGCATCATTTTTTCTTTATAATTGGTTATTTTATTTATTTGCATTTCAAATGTTATCTCTGTTCCTAATTTCCCCTCTGTAAATCCCCTATTCCCTTCCCCTTTTCTTTATTAGGATGCTTTCCCACCCACACACCCATTCTTGCCTCACTGTCCTAACATCCACCTACACTGAGGCATCGAGTTTCCACAGGACCAAGGGACACTCCTCCCATTGATGCCAGATAAGGTACTCCTTTGCTACATGTAAAGCTGCAGCTGTGGATCCATCCAAGTATACTCTTTGGTTGGTGGTTTAGTCCCAGGGAGCTCTGGCTGACTGGCTGGTTGGTTGATATTGTTATTCTTCGTATGGGGTTGCACACCTCTTCAGCTCCATCAGTCCTTCCCCTAACTCCTCCATTGGGGTCCTTGTGCTCAGTCTGATGGTTGGCTGTTAGCATCCATATCTGTATTGATCAGACTCTAGCAGAGCCTCTTAGGAGACAGCTATACCAGGCTCCTGTCAGCAAGTGCTTCTTGACATCAGCAATAGTCTCTGGGTTTAGGGTCTGCAGATAATAACTCAAGATTATCAAGATGACCGGAGTTCCTTCAGAGTGATTATGTGGAGCGGAGCTCTTCTAAATATA
Organism: Arvicanthis niloticus; assembly: GCF_011762505.2. Taxonomy (NCBI): domain Eukaryota; kingdom Metazoa; phylum Chordata; class Mammalia; order Rodentia; family Muridae; genus Arvicanthis; species Arvicanthis niloticus. The sequence continues at coordinate 32,252,456 of NC_047658.1, read as the reverse complement.
TGTACATGTCTTTGAACCCAGAGGAGACTTTGGGTTTCATTTTTTGGGTATCATTCACCAGCTTTTTTCTTTTTTGAGATACTGTTTCTCACCTACCTATAATTATCCTTTTAGTCTAGGCTAGCTGGCCAACAAGAACTAGAGCTCTGTTCATCTCTGACTTCTTATTCCTGGATTTGTAATCCTAGCACATCAACACTAGACATTTTTACCTCAGTATTTTTTTAGCTCTTTTAAGATTTCATAAGTATATTTTGATTGTACCAAATCTACACCAAAATCTTTTTCAAAGCAACTGTACGTCCCCTGAGTAGTATTTTCTCTTAATATATTATTTAACTATCAACTACTTAGGTAAATAGCTATGGGAAAATGATAGATATTGGGATATGGAGAATAAATTTTTATTAAGGTTGTGACCCTGCAAGATTGGACTTATTCAATGAAACGGACATGCATTCAAATGTATATCAGCAGAACAAATATAATGTGATGATATTCATTTTATGAAGCATATGCTGTATAACTTTATAAAGTATGTATGTCTCAAGTAAGTTTCTTTCCATTATGGGATATTAATTTTGAATCTCTAGACATATTAATTTCATTTGGAATGCACATAAAAGTCAGAAAAATGGTAGTGGATCATTGAAATAGGTTGTCCAGGAGTGAAAAAAGTGTAATAAAGGTGAAGGGGAAATAATGATCCATTAATGGTGTCCCAGTTAGGATTTTATTTCTGTGAAGAGACACCATGGCTGATGCAATACTTAAAAAGAAAAACATTTAATTGGGGAAGGCTTATATTTCTACATTTTAGTCTATTATCAACATAGTGGAAAGCATGATAATATCCAGGCAGACCTTTTGCTGGAGAAGGAGCTGAGAAATCTACATCTTGTTCTGCAAGCAGGAGAAGTGAACTATGTGCATAGGAGGCCTAAAAGCCTGATGCTACAGTAATACACTTTGTCCAACCAGGCCACACATACTAATAATTCCACTGCCAATGGTCTACATATTTAAACACACAAGTCTAGGAGGGCCATACCTATTTATACCACAAGAAATAGTTAAAACAAATGCGAAATGAGAAGTCTAGACATATGAAGGTATATAGAGAAAGATAATAAACATTAAACAGTATTTTAAAGGTCAAATGGAAATCTACTACTGTATAGGCTTCCTAAAACATATCCAAGAACATGAACTTCTAATAGAATTTCATATTGAGTTACCCTATAATAAGGTGCAGAAGCTACTAGATGTCACAGGCTAACACTGTAGTTCAAGATATGGATTACCATATGCAATGTGTTCAAAAGAAAATAGTCTATAACAGGGTGTCATATATTTTGAGAACAAATATATGTATCTGTTACAAGAATGTGTTACGTCTTTTGGTGATGTTGAACTTGGAAATCCTATAGAACCCACGTATTATAGGGTATTGCCAATGTTCTTGGTTATCTTCCAATACTTGAAGGTAAGACTTTATTGCCAAAGACTCCAGATGCTTAAATTACAAAACACGGAGAAATCATGCTATTCGAACTTTGGATCTCCTTTCTCTATTAACTAGCACTCATGATGCTTGAAGGTGTTACATAAACTGTTGGAGGAGTTGTTGGCTAGACAAAGTACCAGGCATAAATTATTTTGTATTGGGTCAGCTTTAAATAAAATTAGATGGCTCTTGGTGATTTCCAAGAAATAAGTGTCACTATTGTACCCTTGGGAAAAATCTTGTAATTCAGGTTATTGTTGTGGTTCATAGGAATTAGAGTGGAATAAGATTATTGGTTTCTTTTTGTGTTGGTTAGTTTGAATACCAACTTATAATACTACAATATTTAGTTGTTAAGGAATAGTTTTCAGGTCATTTTCCACAAAATTTTCTAAGGTCTGTGTCCTAAATATGCCAAATAATTCATCAATAGAATCCTAGCTTCAAGTTGTCAGAGGCAACCAAGGACAATGGCCATAGTCTGTATCATCTTGAAAATTACTTGTTCTCATCTGATCAAAAACTGAAAGAGAAATTTTCATGCCTTGTATTTGGTGTTTTCATAGATAATCTATGGCTCCTGTTGGTAATAATAACACTCAAGTGTGTGTGTGTGTGTGTGTGTGTGTGTGTGTGTTTATGTGCATGTAAACTTTTAAATTTGTGTTTCCTTATATAATTTTAAGTAGCCTTCATTTTATGAGCCCCTTCAGGCTCAATTTTGTTCTACATTGCTTTAAGGCCCTCTTGCTAATTAAATAGTGAACCCTATTTTCCCATTTTCTCATTCATACCTTCTGTATAATTCCACCCTTCCACCTTTCTAGAGCTCTATTTCTTTCTTTCACAGTCTGTTTTTACTTTTCTGTTTCCTCTGACTACTCCAGATTATATACTTCCATAAAAAGATTCATGGGTAGAGTCTGGAAAAAAAGAAAATTGAAAAATTATATTTTTAGAAAACTTTTTCTGATTCATAGATACTGAATTAGGAATTTCCATTGTTCCTTGTGTCATTACTTTGGATTTTCATAAAATATCATGCCCACACCTGTAGAGAACAAATAAATTCTTGTGCACACAGATAAGTATTGGAAACTATGAAAGGTTTATAAAGTTAATTCTCAGAGAGCTTAGAGCTGTAATATTTGCAGACTTTCTCTTGCTTCATACCCCAAGAATCTGTGACTGCAAAAATGTATAATACTGGAAATGTAATTTCTTTTTACCTTTCTTCTGGTGTCAAGGGTTCCTGATTATGTTTTTTATTCCAAGTTTTACTTTCAAGTTTAAATTATCACTGATGTGCAGGAAATAATAGCTCCCATAAAGTTTTCTTTTCCCTATTTGCCAAGTCCATTTGATGATAGGCAAAGCAACATGACCAACAACAATTATGAAGAGCTATGAGCAAACATTCACCATTGTTGATTGGATTTCAAACTGATTCAGCCATTTTGGAAGTGAGTGTGGATAAATCTCAAATACAACAACAACAAAAAAAGCAGACAATATGATGTATCTGTACTCTGTATAGCATATGTCCAGTGAACTTGACTTTATACTCCACAGATACTGAATCAGGAATTTCCATTGCTCTTTGTGTCGTTAGTTTGGATTCTCATAAAATACTATGCCCATGCCTATAGAGGAAAAATAAATCCTTGTTCACACAGATAAGTATTGTAAATGATAAAAATTTTATACACATCTTACCTTTTCAATGGAATGAGGTTTGTTGCTGCTCTACCTGGAATGCCAGAAATGATATCGTTTTACAACTAGGTGACCCTTTGCTTTCTGATGAGACCGGTTCTGCTTGTATCTCTCAAAATGTATGTTTTTACTTATCTCATTTTTCTCTACATCTTGTGCATTACTTTTAGACCAGAAAACCCATTTTAATGAGGGATGTTGCTTGTTCTTTGCAACAGTGTAAGTGACTTCTATGTTACTTTAGGACTAGGAAAATCCTTACAACCACAGGCATTATACTTATTTCAGTCAAGATCAGTACACCATAAATATTGGGCATTATCTGTAAGTCAACAGAACCCAGTAGTACTATGTAAAGAATCTCAATGCAAATATGTCTTAAAAGTATTGTTAATTGTTATCTAAATGCATTTCCATAAAATTGTGCTGTGCTTAAATGTGGCTAAAGAAAAATTATCTAAGCCAGACTCTAGAAGTCTTGGTCCAGTATTGGTTACAATAAAATCAGGCTGAGCTGAGTTTCATTCTTCTCTCACACTCATTGTTTTCTCTGTGTGCTATGAACCCTGCTTGGAATCACCACACAATGCCACTCAGAGAATAGAGATTATTTAAATTTATGGATCTAGAAGGTCCAACATTAGAGTCAAGCTTGGCAGAAGATAGCATGCTTGACAGCTAGAGCAGAAGTTGAAAGCTCATTCACTGAATGGGAAGCATGCAACAGAGTGGACAAGTAGGGTAAGGTCAATTACTCTCAAAACATAACTCCCATTGATATTCTTCCTACATCAAGATCACACCCAACAACCCCCCCCAAACAGAACCACCAATGTGGACCAAAAACCCAAATGACTGAGACTGAAGGAAGTATATCTCATTCAAACAATAACACATCTCTTTTTACAATAGTAAAGAGATGGTAATTATCCCAAGGTAAACATAACATTTTTGTACCACTATAGCTTCCTACTTCAGCTAGGAATTGTTTTCATTCTTATGATTTACACTTGGGCAATACTACTGATTGTTTTTACTTATTGTCACTTAGTATAGTGGCTTTTGATACTGTGAGAGCTAATCCTCATAGTAGAGGCTACTACATCATTTCTAATTGTCCTCATCTACCTCCTATGCACAATACATAGTGTTTTAGCAACAAGTTCTTACCTTCAAGGTACTAGAAGCAACTAAGAAAAATAGTAACAGAGATTTTTGTTATATAGTATATGGTTCTTGAGGGAAGGTTTATCACCCTGTGTGGTGTGCCTACATATAAACTGTTTATGCATATATGCATAATATAGTGCATATAAATTTTATGTAAGATTAAAGAATTGTATGTTTCCATTTTGAAGATCTGTGGTGCTCTTTACCTTTCCTCCCTCATGTCTATGTATTATACTAAGCCCTATTCCCCAGTAAATTCCACACCTGTTTTTCCCTTTCTACCTGCATGATTCCTATAGCCTTCTGTCTATAGAAACATCTCCATACCACACATAATGTATTCCTACCTTCCTAGACACTTCTGTTACATTATGTAAAAAAGTATTATAATTTATACCTAGAATCAGCAGATGAAAGAAAATATGCAATACATGTCTTTCAAAGTCTTGGTAAATTCCTATCAAAATAATAGTTTTCAGCTCTATCAGTTTATCTGAAAATTTTGTGGTTTTATTTTCCTTGGAGCTGATTAATTTCATTATCTTTTCATTAATGGAAGGTAATTATTTTTATTTATATTTCTTAGATATTATGAGTAGTACAGCAATTAAAATGGCTGAACATGTATATTTAGAGTATGATGCATATTCTATAAATATATGTCAAGGTGTGGTATAATTGTTCCTATAGTAGGTCTACATTTAGATGCTTGAGAATTTACTACATGAATTTCACAGTTGTTTCACTAATCTGCATTTCTAGCAACAATGAATAAATGTTCACATTTTCATGCATGATTGAGAGTATTTTCTCTAATTGTTTTATTTTGCATTCTTTGACAAGTGCTGTGAGTTCATGTGTGCACCTGACATTTGGGTTTATAATTTTCTGTCCTTATTAGGTATTTGACTAGGTTCTGAAAAGAATCTTCACATAGAATTATCTGGGAAGTTTTATATTATAGATATTTGTACTGTAAGATATTTTATTCTAAATTATTTGTATTATTTATATAATTGTTCAATTGTTCATCTGGAAATTTTATCTTGAATGAACTAAAAAACAACTACATGAACTTGGAAGTCAATTATGGCTTCCTAAGCCTTCATTTCAGCCTTGTCCAAGATATGTACTGGCATTCCTGAAAAGAAATATTTAGTAACATATGTAGCATCAACCATCAACCTAGATGGTAACTTGTTACATTCATCCAATAAGTAACACAGTATGCAGAAAGCCTAATAAGATATTCTGAAAAGAAACAGCATATAGAAGTAGAAATTAAGGCACTGAAGAAAAATTTTTCAATAAGCACACATTGTTAAGCATAGCAGGTAGTTTTGGGAAGATGTTGGTTGTATCTCCTCAAACATAACTCTGATTAATAAGGAGTTGAATACATATAAAGCTAAAGGGTATATAAGACTCCATATACCATACTGAAACTAATTGACTCTAAAATCTCATTGAATAATTTTGGGATTTTTGCACATTATTTTAGTTATCCCTTTTTCATACACATGAAAGTGAAACTGTGGCAAGGCACGAGTAGAACATGCCTTTAACAACAGTACTTGCGAAGCTGAGGCAGGCAGGTTTCTGTATTTGAGGCAAGCCTTATCTACATAGGATGTTCCAGTACAACCAGTACTAGACAGAGAAACTCTGTCTCAAAAATCAAACAAACAAATAAAAAAACCAAGAACAGTAACAACAACAAAGCAACAACCACAAAAATAGACAAATGTCCCTGCCCATTCCTGCCACCTGAAGCTATGGTGATGTCATTGAGACTGTCTGAGTATCGTGTTAGTGTTCATGACCTGTACTACTGACACTGTGGGCTATAATGTTATATCTGGTCTTTTAATTGGCAGAGAGCTGTGTAGATGTCCCTGACACTCAAGACCATACTTAGGTGTATGACATGTACTGACACAGAAGACCATGAGGTCTGTGTTATGGGGAAATACATGACCCAGGTTTCTGCTGTCTTTTGTAAAGAGAAAGGAAGGTATTTTTGCAAGAGTAAGGGTGAGTGTAGACTCATAGTTGAAAATGAGTGCACAGAAGTTTTCTGTGATAACACCTAGACTCACCTCATCTCACCCCAAAATAAGTTAGCACCTAGACAAGAAGCCATCACAAAGAACTCTTAAAAATAGTGATAAGGATCCATAAATGTACCTCTTTGGAACAGATGGCTTCTTACTGGGCTGATGACTCAGCTTTCTTTCTTTATTTTTCTTTTTCTTTTTGTTAACACTTATTTTATTATTATAACTTTTTGTTTATAAAAATAACATTATAAAGAGTGAGTCAATGCTCTTTGACTCATGTTTTTTAGGAAATGCAGGGACAAAGAGTGGAGCAGAGACTAAAAGAAAGTCCATCCAGTGACTGTCCCACCTGGGAATTAATCCTATTTGCAGATACCAAACCTAGATGCTATTGTTAATGCAAAAAAGTGCTTGCTAACAGGAGCCTGATATAGCTGTCCCCTGAAAGGGTCTTCTAGAGCCTAACCAATGCAGATGTGGATGCAGGCAGCCAACCTTCACACTAAGCACAGGCACCCCAATGGAAAAGTTAGGGAAAGGAATGAAGGAGCTGAAGTGGTGTACAACTCCACAGGAAGAACAACAGTATCAACCAACCAGACACCCAGAGCTCCCTGGGACTAAACCACCAACCAAAGAATAGACATAGAGTGACCTATGGCTTCAGCCATACATAGCAGAGGATCACCTGATCTGGCATCAATGGGAGGGGAGCCCCTTGGTCCTGTGGAGGTTCAATGCCACAGTATAGTGAAATTCTAGGTTGCTGAGACAGAAGAGGTTTGGGGAGAGAACCCTCATAGAAGCAGGGCAGACAGAGGAGGGGCTTGGGGCTTAACTGTGAAGAAGAATAACATTTGAAATGTAATTAAATAAAACAACCAATAAAAATATGAAAAAAGTGACTCAAAACTTCCTACTAATAATTTGCAAATAGTACCTTGCAAATATACAAAAAAAAAAAAAAAAAAAAAAAACACTCAATGTCTAAAAGAATCAATTTGAAATAGAGCCATGCTTGGAGTTTATTGTTAGGGTGTTTTCTATGTTTTATTTAGAAATAGCTGAGTGAAGTTAACAGACAACAGACCAGATTACCTTACATGGATAGTTGGTTTTCAAAACATCAGAAATCCACAGAATTGACGTGACAAACATTTCTGTATTAATGTTCACTTTGATTAGAGACCTGTCTGCTCTGGACAGCTTCTTATATTGAATTCTAAGAAGTAATTGAGCATCTTTGGAGTTACTCCAGTTGTAATGAGACAGCCACTAGACAAGAATTGCCTCTTTCCATCTACAGACAAATTACTGTCCAGAAAAAGACACATTTGCAGAATAGTCGACTTATTATATCTGCCCAGACAGAGTAATCAGCCCTTAATAATTCTGCAGCACTAAGGTCTGTCAGATGATCCTGGGCCAGAAGGCGGAAGAACAGATGCTACAACGTTTTGTAGTAGAGGGAGCATCCAAGTGTTCAGCAGTCTCTATAAATTGGCTAAGTTTTAGAAGCTATACTTTGTGCTTCCCACAATTATAGTTAACTCAGTCATTCTGGATTTCTGACGGGGTTGAAAACTTATAGTATCATAGCCAATCCTGACTATTTACCCTGAGAGAAAAGATTTGAGTGAATGGTAGTCAGCTGACATTCATCCTAAAGCCAGGTTCAGAACTAAATGTTTTAGTTAGGAGAGATGACAGAGGCTCTGGTTAGTCAACAAAATGATAGACTGGGTATTAGGACTATCTTGTACCTCACTGGTACAAATCGGCATAATTATGCTCTAATTGCATTTTGAGAGAAAAGTTTCATTTTAACAGGAAGGGTGATATGTAGGAGGAGCTAAGGTGGGAGGAGTACTGAGAGGAAGAGAAGGAGTAAGAAGAGGAGGAGAAGAAAGAGAGGAGAAGCTAGGGGATGAAAGAGAGAAAGAGGGGGGAGACAGGGAGGCAGATGTTCATGTATCTCCACCAGTCAAAGATAGTTGATATATCTAAGTTGGGTAGTGGGTTACACCTCAGATTGAGCAATACAAAACTTATAAAGCCTTTGATTAACATTTAAAAAATGTATAAGTGCAAAAAGGAAAAGGGGGCATGGGATAGGAGTTCTCTAAGGGGGGGAATGGTGAAAGGGGATGGCATCTGAAGTGTAAATAAAATATCCAATAAAAATGGGAAAAAATGAAATAGAGCCATGCTCTTTATTATCATATAATAGAAAAAAAGTAACATACTTTCTTGATAAAATATCCCTTTTATTCTTTATTTATTTATTTACTTTGCATTCTAATATCAACCCACATTCCCCATTCCCACCTCTATAGTCCCTTCTCCATCTCTGATTCTCTTCTGAGATGAGGATCACACACTTTGTTATCAATCTACCTGGCACACTAAGTCAATACAGAACTAGGCATATCATCTCCAACTGAGGTCAGACAAAGCAGCTGAGACAGGGAACAGGATCCACAATCAGGCAATAGAGTCAGAGACAGCTACCCCTCCAGTTCTTGGGGTACCCACATGAATACCAAGTGCCATATCTGTTACAAATGGTTTTTCTCATATATGCTCTTTGATTGGTGGTTCAATATCTTGGAACTCCCATGGGTCCATGTTAGTTGAATTTCTTGGTCTTGTGAAGTCCCTATCTCTTCCATATCCCACAATCCTTACCCAAAAATCTTCCAAAAGAATATCTGAGCTCCATTTGGTGTTTGGCTGTGGGTCTCTGAATCTGTTTCACTCAGCTGCTAAGTGGAGCCACTCACAGAATGGTTATGCTAGGCTCCTGTAGGCAAGTCTAAGAGATTATCATTCATAGTGCATTTTAAACATTTATTTATATTCCCTTGCAGTGCTTAGCCTTGCAGCTTAAGCAAGAATTTAGATCGCCAGTCAGAGGGGGTTTTGGGTAGCCCCTCTCGGCTTGATTTAGGGGTGGAATTCCCCTCTTTTAGGTTGGGTAGAAATGGGTTTGGGGAACACGTTGGATAGTGTAACAACCTCATTTTGAGTCTCATGTTCTTTCATAGCTAACTTATGATAATGTATCTGAATAGGGTTTGCTACCAAATTATCTATCTAAACAGATAATTTTTAACAGAGGGATATCTAGTGGCCAGAAATTAAAGAAATGCTTAAAGAAATGCTTCACATTCTTAGTCATCTTTGAAATTCAAATCAAAACAATTCTGAGATTCCATCTTATACCCATCAGAATGGATAAGATCAAAAATTCAATAGACAGGACATGCTGGTGAGGACGTAGAGCAAGGGGAACAATTCTCTACTGCTGTTGGGAGAGCAAACTAGTATAAACACTCCTGAAATCAATTTATCAGTATTCAGAAAATTGGGAATAATTCTACATCAAGACTCAGTTATACTACTCTGGACTGTTTAAAAATACAAGGAAACTGATTGGATATAACTATCTGTGTCTGTCTTAGTCAGCTGCTTCCTGGGCCTCTCAGAGGGCAACCATGACTATAAGCACACCATAGCATCAATAATAGTGTCAGGCCTTAGAGCTTCCCCTCAAGCTGGATCCCAATTTGGGCCAGTCACTGGACCTCCTTTCCCTCAGTCTCTTCTCCAGTTTTGTCCCTGCAATTCTTTTAAAAAGGAACAATTCTGGGTCAGAATTTTTGACTGTGGGATGGCAACCCCATCCCCCTCTGGATGCTCTGTCTTTCTACTGGAGGTGGACACTTCAAGTTCTCTCTTCCCACTGTTGAGCATTTCATTTAAGGTCCAGTTGAGTCCAGTTGAGTCCTGCCAGGTCTCTGGTACATTCTAAAGGGTCACCCCACATCCCACCCCCCAAGATGCATATTTACATTCTTTCTGTTGGCCCTTGAGGATTCAATTCTGGCCCCACTCCACCTCAACACCTGATCATATTTCCCTTTTTTTTACTTCCCCTCCCCTCTCCTCTCACACCCAGTTCCCTCCCTCCCTCTGCCTGCTGCTTTCTTCTCCCTGACAAGTGGAATTGAATCATTCTCACTTGGGCCCTTCAGCTTGTTAACAGTCTTGAGTTCTGTGGATTTTATTCTGGGTATTTTGTACTACTTTGATAATATCCACTTATTAATGAGTACAAACCATACATATCATTTTGAGTCTGGAATACCTCACTCAGTATGATGTTTTCTAGTTACATCAATACCCAAAGACACTTCATTCATGATGTTCACAGTAGGTTTATTTGTAATAGCCAGAAGCTATAAACAACCTTTGGTGATGGGGGAGGAAGAATGGGATAAGGAACTGTTGGAGGAAAGATTGGGAGGCTGATAAAAACTGCACTGTTAAACGAAATTAAAGATAATTTAAAAAAATAAAATGACTAAAAATTTGAGAAACATTTTCTGAACATAAGCAGAGAGAGTTATGAACTCATAAGAGCTTAAAGTTTTACCGATACAAACTGATGTTACAATATGAAATATTGCCTTTCCTATGGAAAAATCAGATATTCAATAAATCATGATCTGGTTTTAGATCATTGTCATTTCAAATTGTGGATTTATTTCTATTGGTTTCAGTAGTGGGAAATAGTAATAGTTGTGATGCTGTGTGCACGTGTGTGTGTGTGTGTGTGTGTGTGTGTGTGTGTGTGTGTGTGTAATGATGTTGTATCATGCAGAGCAGAGTGGTCTAGAGTAGTGCAGTGTGGTATAGCATGGCATGACACAGTGTGATATCATACTGTGGGGTGAATTGAAGTATGGTTAGATGTGGTGAGATGAGGGAATGGATGTGTGAACTTGAAGAAAAAATATGAAGGCCATTTTTTCATTCTTCTGAAGTCATTAGGATTGAATAGCAAATGTTTTTAACTACTGAGTGATTTTCTTTGGCACATATTATTTTTCAAATAAAAAATTTATGTTTTGTTTCAGAAAAATATGATATTAGTACAGTAGGCTTATTTCTCAACTCACAGTCAAACCATAAGCTCATCAATTACAAGGGATAATTTGTCTCCTATGACCAAGTAAAATCCTTGTGAAACAATTGTGTAAAAGATTTCTAGAAACCAAAAGTTTCAGAAAGATTACATTAAAACCTTTCTAATGATACCAAGGTAAGAGGTAAAACTTCACAGTTATGAATCTTGTCTAAGTACATCCAACTATATTGTTTGTGCATAAACCAGAAATATCAAAGCATGAATTATGATTTTTTGGAAGTTGTGACTGAGATAATACATGCAACATTTTCTGTAGTCTAAATCATGAATGATATTTTCTCAGTATTTATATTTGAAAATATCAAAGTTATCTACTTTAAATGACCCAAGTGTGATGTAGCAGAGTACTACAATATTAGAGCAAAATATTGCTTAAGGACCAAAATGTATGGACTGCTTTAATGAGTAATCATTCAATGATTTCTATGGTTACCATTTCTACAATTACAAAGAGAAACTAAGAAAATATAACATGAGATATGCTATCTTCTATATTTAGTAGTGAGATTTACCTTGTAGTAGCATAGAAGCATGCTTTATATTTGAAAGTATAGGCAAAGAACTTCTAACATCTATTTATGTATTTATGAAGCTTCCATTGCAGTGTTCACTGCAATATTTCTTCCATTTTACTCTTAAGGAGAATGTGACTAACAAAAGATCTTATTTCAATACTATCATTCCATGTGACTCAGGAAATACAATTAATCAAAGCTAATGCACTAATTGTATCTTTTCACCAAAAGATCCCAGAGGAAGACAACACAACTTACAAAGCGATAAAAGATATTAGTGATAAAGGTAGTAGTATTCAACAAGGATGTAAGTAAAAGTCAGAGACAGAGGCAAAGAGGGAGACAGAGAGACTGACATGAGAAAATACTTGAGGCCCAAGCTGTTTTTGTAAGGGGATCAACAATACATACCAAAAGCATAGGTTTGAGAAAAATAAATGAGATCCTGTAACCATGTGGACTATATGTTCATAGACTGTGAAGTGAGATGTTCAGTGGACCCACTCAGCTATTGTAGATGTCTTTATTTAGAGGCTGTTTAGGAGAAAGACTGCAAGAATTGTGGCACATTTGTATGTGGTTGAATCACATTCATGTCTTGGATGGATAGAGATAAGTAGATAAATCTTCAAAGAAAAGGTGGGTTTTTTTTAAATTTTGTTTGATATTTGAGTAAGTGGTTACACAACATGATATTGTTGGAGTTCACTACAACATACAATAAAAGGTTAAATATTTTATTGACGTGTGTGTGTGTGTGTGTGTGTGTGTGTGTGTGTGTGTGTGTTTCAAAGTAGAAAAGTAGTACCCTTTATTTTTTGTTTTATTAGGTCTTTGGGATTAAACAATGTATTGGAATCATGTATGCCCCTTGTTGGCTAAATTCTCCCAGATCCAATTACTTTATTTCCAGCAAATTTTTAACCCATTAGGTACAATTTTACTGGAATATACTCCTGGGTTTGTGGCCTCCCACTAGAGATGATCATATACTCTCCCTCTTCCAGTAGCTATCAATTGCCAATGACTCCTTAGCTAGTGGTGAGAATTCATGCCCCTCAGCCCCCACTCACCATGCTGATATTTAGGCTGCCATGAAGTTATATAGGTTTGTACATGAAGAACAAATGCTTGCAAGTTCACATATTCAACTACTCTCTTGTGTATGCAAAACAGTTTTGTTATAGTCATTCACTATACTAGATACTTAGAATATTTTCATACCTACTTCTGTGATGACCTATGAACCTTGAGAGAAGCACGCACTATTTTGGGCTGACCAATCCACAATATTTTCATTCTCTGAACTTTGACCATTTGTAATCATATGGCATGGAAAAATCATGCTGGTTACAGCCTAAAGGCTGAATTACTTCTGATTAGCTTTTATAACAGTATAAAGTTTCTTCTATTATAACAAGGAAAAATCATCAATTTTATCCTTATATTGAATTCTATAAGCTAAAATAGATTGGCATACTAAGATATGGTACTTTAGAGAGGTGAATATTATGGGAATAACTAAACATTTTCTAATCATATTTAATTAAGTATTACTCCACAAGAAAGAATATGTGTATGACACTGTAAAGTATGCCAAGAGCCTCTGACTTGATTGACTCTTGGGGAGAACCTAATATAACTATTCTTATAAATTAGAAATAATAAATTACCTGTAAAGTTGTGTATCTCTCACCTCTCATGAGAATCATTTGTTATAGCAGATGGTAATTCACAGAGATTCGCAACTGGTCAACATGCAGAAAATAAATTCTGTACAAGGACAATAAAGATGTCACCACAATATTTGGACTATGTTTGATTTCTAACAGCATCTCCACATTGTGTTTGTGTGTAGTGAGTAAACCACCTCAGAGTTGAAGTGAAGACATTCCAGTATTTGAATTCAAGCTTGTTCATAGGAAATGATTAAATCTCTGCATGCAAGAGGGATCTCTTGCATACCAAAAGGAAATTCAGAAAAGACAGGATTCAAGGGAACCATACAGCAACTAAGCTGTGCTTTGACCTGGCATCAAGTATTTCAGAACAAGAAGAATTTTTTATTCACTTTATATCCTGATCACAGCTCCTCTCTCTCTTCATTTTCCAGATCACCCTAACGAATCCCTCCTGCAGCTGTCTGCTCCTTTTATCCTCAGACAAGAGACTCACCCTTGGGTACCACCATGCTCTGGAATATCTAGTCTCACCTGGAATATCTAGTCTCAGCAAGATTAGGCACATTCTATTCCACTGATACCAACCGAGCAGTTCAGGTGATGGGAGGGTGATCCAATGCAGGAAAGAGAAACTGAGATAGACCCTGCCTGGTCCACTTGTGAGAAATTACATAAAATATCCAGTCCATCATTTTGTTGGCTAAACAGAACCTCTGTCATCTCTCCTAACTAAAACACTTAGTTTTGAACCTTGCTTTTTTCCTGGCTTTAGAATGAATGTCAGCTGAAAACCATCCACTCAAATCTTTTCTCTTAAAGTAAATAGCCAGGACTGGCTATGAGACTATAAGTTTTCAACCCCGTCAGAAATCCAGAATGACTGAGTTAACTAAAATTATGGGAAGCACAAAGCATAGCTTCTAAAACTTAGCCAATTTATAGAGACTGCTGAACACCTGGACACTCCCTATACTACAAAATCTTGGAGCATCTGATAATCAGCCTTCTGGCCCAGGATCATCTGACAGACCTTAGTGCTGCAGAATTATTAAGGGCTGATTACTCTGTCTAGGCAGATATAATCAGTTGACTATTCTGCAAGTGTGTTCTTTTCTGGACAGTAATTTGTCTGTAGATGGAAAGAGGCAATTCTTGCCTGGTGGCTGTCTCACCACAACTGGAGTGACTCCAAAGATGTTCAATTTCTTCTTAGAATACAAGACAGGAAGCTGTCAAGAGCAGACAGGTCTCTAATGAAAATGAACATTAATACAGAAATATTTGTAATGTCAATTCTGTGGACTTCTGACATTTTGAAAACCAACTATCCATGTAAGGTAATCTGGACTGTTGTCTGCTAATTCCACTCAGCTATTTGTAAATAAAATATAGAAAACACCCTAACAATAAACTCCAAGCCATGAATTTGCTATAGTCCCTTAACTCACAGGCTAACCATCTCAAATCAGTTGAAAAAGTTAAAGAAGGACTGGGTCTAGGCCTTGTATTCCTAAATGTGTGTTACAGGCACAATGCCTGTGAGAGTATCAACATTCATCTCACTTTTATGTCAATAAGAAGCTCATACCAAAGAAAACCTTACAGTTGAAATCAAAATAAATTTTGTACCATTTAATAAATTATAACTTCATCTTGGTAATAATTATGTAGATTTCTACCAATAGGTTATGGCTATGCAATAAATCCTAGCTAATCCTCCCTATTCCCACAAAAACCGCTACTGGGTTTTAGAACTATCTTGTACCTCGCTGGTACAAATTGGCATAATTATGCTCTAATTGTATTTTGAGGGAAAAGATTTTTTTTAACAGGAAGGGTGATATGTAGGAGGAGCTAAGGTGGGAGGGGTACTGAGAGGAAGAAAAGGAGTAAGGAGAGGAGGAGAAGAAGGAGAGGAGAAGCCAGGTGATGAGAGAGGGAAAGAGAGAGAAAGAGAGGGGGATATGGAAGCAGCTGTTCACGTGTCTCCACCAGTCAAAGATAGTTGATATCTCTAGGCTGGGTATTAGTTTACACTTCTGATTGAGCATTACCAAACTTATAAAGCCTTTGATTAACATTTTTAAAAAGTGTATAAAAGCAAAAAGGAAAACGGGGAATGGGATAGGGGTTTTCTGGGGGAGGGGGAATGGGGAAAGGGGATGGTATCTGAAATATAAATAAAATATCCAATAAAAAACACAAAACAAAGAAATTACATAAAATCTATACTGCACATTTGCTACAAATGACTAGCAGATCTAAGTCCAGCTACTGTGTGTTCCATGGATGGTGAACCAGGATATATAAGCCATCATCATTCTAGGATAATTGACTCTGAGACTTCTTTTGGTGACTTTAATGCCTCAGCTTGCTCATTGGACAAGTATGCTTTTCTGGAAATTGTCTTTAGAAAAGAATTATGTTACATCAATCCACATGAGTGATGCAAGTATACACATTGAACCTCTTGCCATTGCCTTTGAGACTAGCCACATACTAACAAGGAAGTCTGGCCATGGAGAGAGTTATTTATAACTCCCCCCTTCTCTTCCAAAACGTAACTCAGCTATATTCTAATCGCTCTGTCCACTTTTTAATATTTTTGTAATAGCTAGAGGTGTCTATCATTTTGATTATACTCAGGTAAGAATTTTTTAGCTTTCCCTTTAACTCTGCCTCTATAAAAATATTATCTATATTCTTATCAATAATTCTTACCTGTATGTGCATTTGCTTTCAAATTAGTAGGAATTGGGGCTTGAGTACTTTGAGACCAAACTCTTCAAAGTCTTGAGAACCCCTTTTTTATAAGCCTGTTCATTGAGCATCCATGTTTATATATGTATATAAACATTTCTATTTTTCAGAGAAGTTTAACGAACCCTGGCTAATGTCTCTATAGAATATATATATATATATATATATATATATATATATATATATATGTGTGTGTGTGTGTGTGTGTGTGTGTGTGTGTGTGTATAAAATTGTGCACAAGGAAGCAGGCACTCTCATCAGTAGCATGTATCCTATAAAGGAACCTATCAACCTATCACTTTCTCTCAGTGCCTGGATGTTCTTTACCTATGGTCACTTCTAGTTAGTGTGTATACTTCTAGCTAAGTGTCAAAGGCTTTCTGGGAACAACTGAGCAAGTGAGACTAAAAATGTGGTGTTCAATGATAGGTTCAAATTCTTCAAGGGACCAATGGTTTTATAGAGATTTCTCCCATGACTACAAATGTGAAAAATGGAAGCCCTTTCCCATCATATCTGTGGTTTTCTCAAATGACTCCTATGTCATCCATATTACATTCTCCAATGTTGTTATAAACACTGCCATAGTATCAGTGTTAATTACCACAGATGAAGAGCTAGTAGGTAACTGAACAGCACCCCTGATAGTTGATCACTAAGACCATAGAAATGCTAGCACTCTTTTTTCACTTGAAGAATACTGTCACTATTACTTCTCAAGTTTTCAAGGCCTTCTGTATTCTCAGGATATCAGAAAAGGTGACCATACTCTGACCTGTCATGTATGCCTTCTTCCCAGTCTGTCATTCTCTGTCTGCCTTTATAATTTCTAGCCTTGAGAGAATGATTGATTCCACAATTTATTTTCCCCATGATTGAAGCTACAGCTTTCTATTTCTCAGAGAAGTTTAGCAAACCCTGGCTAATGCCTCTATCGAAGTACTATGTTTGATGCCAACATTTTGTATGTAATTTGGATAAGTGATTGTGATGTCATTCCGTGTTAAGTTAATGTGTCAGTGCATTTATTTACAATGTGATATATTCTATGAAATTTAATATTTTCAAGAAAAGTAAATAAAACTATTTAATAAATGATGTAACTTCAGGAACAATACCCCAGCATGTTCTCTATCCTATACAGTAGTATAAACACATGTGCTCCATCTCAGGACCATCAAGTCACACAGAGAAATTAAAATAAAATATAAATTATTAATTTTTCATTTCTTTTGTCACATAGTCTTTAAGTTAGAGATTTTTGTTTTGTTGTTTGTTTGATGGTAATTATTCTCAGACTACAAGATGAACCATGGTACAAATATATTTTAGTTTTCTAGAGCTATATTTTTTACTATTTCTTCAGGATACCATAAAAATTTTTAGAAGATGGGTCTATTGGGAAGAGTTATAGGGTCAATGACATATCCCACACACATAAACATAGTGCCCAGGAAATTAATATGGAATATTTACCTCCACTTGCACAACAGACAAAGCTACATTTGACCTTTCCTACAGTTTTGAATACAAGTCTGACAGACTTTATATTTCAAGAAACAAACAAAATAAACAAAACATAATTAAACCAAATGAATAACAAAAGAAACCTATATAAAATAGTAATAAAAATAAAACCAGTAACAAGTGAACAAGACCAAAAACAACAGAAACCTAGAAATCATGTCTACGTGTAGTAGCACAGTTATTAAAGTGTATACCATCCATACAAAAATTTAGTTTCCAGAACAGAAACAAGCAAAGCTTTTAGTGTGGAGTTGTGATACAAAATTTTAGCAGTTAGATAAAGGGGTATCTGTTGCAGGAAATAATAAAAACAAGAAGGACCAACAGGCTTCCTACGCTATTGCCACCAACTCTGTGCCCCAACGTGGTCCCTCTGTCTCTAACTCCTGCAGCCACCAGTCATGGTATTCCCAGTTCTAGTTTACTTGTCTCTGGAGCTGCTAGTTCCTTCACGGTCATAACCCCCTGAGACTGGAGGTCCCACCTTCCCATAACCCAGTAAAACAAAATTTTAGAAGCTTATATTTAACGAGTCAGCTTTATCTAACAATAAATTCTCAATTCACAAGAAGCCCACACAATAATTTCAGAGCAAAATTATAATAATACAAACTGACCATCTAGATTAGACAAATTATCCCTGTTATTCTATCCCTAATGATAGTCAGAACTACCTGAGGCTATTTAAAGCCACGTGAAATCTGGATCATCTTCCTCCTGCTCCATCTTGATTCCTTCTCCTCCCTCACCTGAGAGGTGCTACCTTCTCTCCAACTATTAGCTCTGCCTTCCTTTTCCCTGTCCAATCACAGGCCTTCTGATGCACTAATATTTTCATGTAATTGGACAGAGAAAATCCTGCCACAGGTATCTTTTGAAATTGCTGGCTATCTAGTTATGAATGTTTTATAAATTTGGGAACATTGAAAAATATCAAAAATAAATAAAGATTTTTTAAATGTGAATGATATACAAGGAAAGATATGCAACATTGTCTTCTAGCTTATGCAGACATGAACAAAGGTTTGTCATGTATAGTCAATAACCTGCACAGAGAGGAAAGAAGTCTAAATATGCATATTATTAGTTAGATTTATTTTCCAAAATAAATGACACCCCAATTCAGCAAAAAGTCAGAAACAAGCTGGCTTTGTCAGCTCATAATCCCAGCTGGAAGGCCCCAGACAGATATCTATGTTTCTTGTAGGCAACAGTCTTAGTTAGGATTTTATTGTTATGAAGAGACAACAGGACCCTGGCAACTCTTATAAAAGATAACATTTTTCTAGGGCTGGCCTACAGTTTCAGAGCATTATTCCATTATCATAATTGCAGGAATTATAATGGCTTGTAGATATACATGGTGCTAGAGGAGCCAAGCGTTATACATCTTGGTCTGCAAGAGGCTGTGTGTCACATTAGGTGTAGGTTAAGAACAGGATACCTCAAAGCCCACATTCACAGTGACATGCCTCCTCCAAAATGACAGAACCTCCTAATAGTGTCACTCTCAATAGCCAAGCATTTGAGCACATGAATATATGGGAGGCATACCTTATTAAAACCACCAAATTTCACTCCCTAGACAGGATAGGCTTGTAGCTATAATATAATGTAGAACTGCATGTAGTCCAACTTCAAAATTTTTTCATAGTGTATAACAGACTCAAACTTGTTTCAAAGTCCTTTCTGGGATGTATTCAATCCCATAACTGTAATTCCTGTAAAATCAAAATAAAAAAAGAGATCACATACTTCCAATATACAATGTCACAAAATATATATGTTACCCTTCCAAAATTGGTAAAGAGAGCACAGTGAGAAAATATAAGACCAAAGAAAGATCAAAACCCAATTGTGGAAACTCTGAATACTAGCATCCCCATGTCTTACTCCAAAGCTCTCTTCAGAACTCTAATTCCTTTCAGCTTTCTTGACTGCAGCACACTTATCTGTCTTGGGTTATTTTCAGACTCTGACAGCAGACTGATTCTTTGGCAGATATCCTATTGCTCTAGAATCCTCAAGTTTCCAAGACAATCCAGACTTCACCTTCACAACCTCACACAATGGGCCACAATGCAAGGAAAAACACTATACACATCTGGCCTGAGGGCTTTCCTTAGTTGTGGAAGCAAATTTTATAACCACTTCCACACAATGGTATCTTTGGGCCTCCAAGCAGGAAGGCCTTCTGGAACTACTGTAAACCATGATGGCCTTAAACTCACAGAAATCTACCTGGCTCTGCCTCCAGGTTGATGGGATTAAAGGTGTGATGTACCACTCCTTGGTAAAAACAACATTATATTTTGCTTATATTCTATATGAACTTCTTTCTGAATCCTGTACTTCAGAGAGGTTTGAGAGTCAAAGTCTATTCTGAGATTTTATTTAATACCATAACTGCAGTCCCTGTAAAATCAAAATATAAAAAGCAGATCACATACTTCCAACATATAATTGCATGAAATATATATTACCATTCAAAATTCGAGGGAAGGGAACACAATGAGGAAATCTACTTGCCTGTTAGTCAATATTCTTTGCCATTTGTGGTCTCCCATATAAAGGGGGATACCATAGCATTTTTTCCTGTTTGCCTTTTACTCTTAACACTGGGAATCCCTGATTTGAGCTATGTCTACTGTGTTTGTGAAGTACAAGTTTTCATAAGATTTCAAATGGATTCTTAATATGTTTGTTGAAAATCTGCATCAGTTTCTTAGAAAAATAGCTATTGAACACGTTTTTCAATTTTAATTAAGAAACAGTGCATTGTGTATTCTTTGTTGTAAACTTAACTATATGTGGAATTAACTAACTGAAATATCTGGATAGGCCTGTAAAAGATTATTCTTAAATACATCATTTAAAGTGTGAAGACTCATGACTAATCCAATTCTAGAAAATCCCACCTTTAATTCAGATGTTTTATGGTAGGAAGAACCACTTTTAACATGGGCCACACACTATCAAGCATCTTAAGTAAATGTCACGTGGAAAAAAAGGGGTGTTCATTAGTTGCCTGCTTACCTTCATCTTGCTGGCATGTCCATTCCTTCAATGGTGTTAGAGCCCACATTTTCAGAATTGTGAAAACAAAAGAAAAAAACAAACAAAAAACATTGAAGACTAGCTGACAAAAGCAAGTCTCACAAGGACAAAAAATGATTGTATTCTTGGAGTTTTCACTAAAAGAAAGCTATTGTAGGAGTAGCTGAACAACTGCCTGTAACCCATTCTAATAAATCCCCTTATATATAAAATCATATGTAATATATAATCATCCTATCAGTTCTATACCTCTAGAGAAACTTGTGTAATACACCTGCCTCTTTTCTTACACTTTTAAGGTATTAAATAGAATAAGTTTATAGATTGCTCTTTTTTATTCTCACTAAGATTAATTTTTCTAAAGTTTACTGAATATATGTTTATAATTATATTCTGATCATCTTCCCTCATCTCTTCCAAAATTCTCCCAACTTTTATTCCTATCCAAATCCATACCTTTTTTCTCTCTCTAGAAGATGAGCAGGTAGTATAAAACAGAATAATAAATAAAAAGTACAAGAAACACATAAAAAACATACATTTCACACAAACTCACACAGAAACATATCATGTTTGTTATTGTATCATATGAAAATATTTAAATTATAATTTTTAAGTTATAGTTTACTCTGTTTTACTTGAGTTTTCCCTATATCCAGTATGACCTCAAAGTTGCTGCGCTAGATTCTCAAATCCACAATTGTAGGCCAGTAAGACATGCTTGCTTTTTAAAGTTTTTCACATTCATTCATATTGTGTTCTCCCTGTCTCTCTGTCTCTCTGTCTCTGTCTCTCTGTCTCTGTCTCTGTCTCTGTCTCTCTCTCTCTCTCTGTCTCTCTCTCTCTCTCTCTCTCTCTCTGTGTGTGTGTGTGTGTGTGTGTGTGTGTGTGTGTGTGTGTGTGTGTGGTCTTATTTGTATATATGCTCATATGTAGGACAAGAGAGGTATAGTGGCCAGAGTTTTGCTATGCTTTGGGAGTCTTCCTAAATTGCAACCCAGTTGATGCTTTTGGCCAGTTTCTGTTCACTGTAGTTATAGGACACCTCCTGTCTAGACTGCACAGCCCATGATATCTAGGGGTGGGTCTGTCCCAACATCCCCAACATTGGAGTAACGGATTCATGCAGTCAAGTTTGGCTTTATACAGGGTATTAGTTATTAAAACTCAGATCTTCATACATACTTGACAACTACTACCCATTGAGTGATCTCAGACTCAATTTTAACTTTTTTGATAGGGTGCTTTACATCCCAAATTATTTGATTTTAAGAGAATTCTGTAGATCTTGGAATTTTTTCTTTCATGTTTGCTACTTTTTACTTCAGATCACCTGAGGCTAAGTGGATTGAATCTGGGTTTATTCTACATATTTTAGTAAAATTAGCTTTTCTATTTTAGTATATGATTTGTTTTCAGTCAACTTTATGTAAACCTGGTGAAGATTCCAGTTTGTGTTTTATATCAACTTACCAAAAGACATACATTTTATGAGTATGACCACTATTAAGTCTTTGTGTGAGAGAGAAGATATTTCATGTATGTATATCTGGTAATCATAGGATAAGAACCTTGAATCATTTTTGTTCAACATCATTCATGGGTATTTCAGGGATTGAAATCAGGTCACCAGACTTCAGTAACAACCTGTGCTGAGAGCCAAACCCAGGAAATTACCTGCTCTTCTGGAAAGCCTGGTCAATACAAGGTTAAGAAAGGATTTTCATGGATCTCAGGTCCCAAAAACTTAAAGAATGTCTGGAATTTCCTAGGAGCCTGGTCTTAGACAATGAGGATTCAATAGTGGGATGCCCCTTGCCTAAACTTCCTGTTTTGCTGTGTCTTTATAACCTGCCCCAAAAATTAAAGTTGCAGAGCTTGATCAAAACCCCAGACTTGCTCTCCTCCTTTGTGTCTCTTGTCCCTTCATTCTTTCACCCCCTTCCTTAGGGTCTCATCAAATTTTCTGCAGGCAAGGGCAAACATAAATGAGAAGAAGCACAGGAAATTCATAGAAATATTATTATTGCTTATTGGGTACTACAATAAAGATAGTTTGTGTTTTAGTAGAGACGGTTTCAATTCTGTTAGAAACTGTTCAGATTTTTGTGGAATTGGGCAGGACATGTGTTCAAAGAAACTTTTAAAATATACTTAAGTAACATTACAATATATTTTGTATTGCATTTGTATTTATGCACATATGTCGGTGTGCCTGAGGAGGATGTGAAGTAGGGAAAGGGTGTGGGTGTGGGTGTGTCTGTACACATGTGCACGGCTATGGTATGAATATGGAGGTCAAAGGACAACTTGTGAGAATTTGTTCCTTCTTTCTACAATTTCAGTCCTAGAGATTGAACTCAGTTTGTCAGATTTGCTGTATGTACTGAGACATAGAATCACATTTCTCTCTCTCTCTCTTTCTCTCTCTCTCTCTCTCTCTCTCTCTCTCTCTCTCTCTCTCTCACACACACACACACACTTTCAAATACTTTATTACACTTTTACTTTTTGAGATAGTGACTGTATGTGCATCCTAAACCAGCCACAAAATGTGGCATTCTTCCTAACTCAGCTGAATAAGTAAGTCCTCTGTTATTTTGTTTTAATCCTTTAAATGTAGCTAAGATGCACTAATTTGTTAAAGGTCTGCCTATATTTCATTATTTTATTTCTTTTTTATTATTTTTTGTTACATGTGATCTTTTTTGTTATTTTTATGTTTACTATCTTAAATTATAAAACTCTATCGATTTTTCTTGCTAAGGTGCATTGGGAGATGGGATATAGAAGCACCTTCAACACCTTGCGGTATTTTTTTATTGGATATTTTATTTACATTTCAGATGCCATCCCCTTTCCCCATCCCCCCCCCACTTAGAAAACCCCTATCCCATGCCCCCTTTTCCTTTTTGCATTTATACACTTTTTAAAATGTTAATCAAAGGCTTTATAAGTTTGGTATTGCTCATTCAGAGGTGTAACCCACTACCCAACCTAGATATATCAACTATCTTTAACTGGTGGAGACACGTGAACATCTGCCTCCCTGTCTCCCCCCTCTTTCTCTCTCTTTCTCTCTCTCATCACCTAGCTTCTCCTCTCTTTCTTCTCCTCCTTTCTTTACTCCTTCTCTTCCTTTCAGTAATCCTCCCACCTTAGCTCCTCCTACATAGAGTGTCCAGGTGTTCAGAGGTCTCTATAAATTGGCTAAGTTTTAGAAGCTATGCTTTGTGCTTCCCACAATTTTAGTTAACTCAGTCATTCTGGAATTCTGACGGGGTTGAAAACTTATAGTCTCATAGCCAATCCTTGCTATTTATTTTGAGAGAAAAGATTTGAGTGGATGTTTTTCAGCTGACACTCATTCTAAAGCTAAGGAAAAAGCCAGGTTCAGAACTAAGTGTTTTAGTTGGGATAGATGACAGAGGTTCCGGTGAGTCAACAAAATGATGGACTGGGTATTAGGACTATCTTGTACCTCACTGGTACAAATTGGCATAATTATGCTCTAATTGTATTTTGAGAGAAAAGTTTTATTTTACCTTGAGGTATTTTAATATAAATGTGTTCTTGGTATTCAGTTGGAAACTATGTATGTGTAAAATTACTATTGAGTACTTATACTAATCACAGGCACTGTAGCCTGGTAAATCCTATTTTATACTTTTTAAAGTGTTTGTTATCACTTCATATTTTTATACCCATAGGATTATGTCTTTTTTACAAAATATATTGCAATTCTTTACTCACATGTGAATGGCTACAAAACAATAAAATATTCATTTTGTATATGTACCTAATTTAATGCAGATGACAATACTTTATGGAAAAAATTTTCAGGAGAAATATGAAGATAAACAATACCTGTGCTTGCTACTATTTGCATCAGTTTGATAACATCTGGAGTCATTTGGGAAGCCAGAACATCAATTTAGAAAATGCCTCCACTGGAGGGCATGCCTGTGGGCATGCCTGTCCTCACAGACTTATGTTACCATGCCAGGATAGTTGGTCCTAAAAATGTCTAAAGTAGCAGACTGAGCAAGCCATAGTTAGAAAACCAGTAAGCATTGTTCCTTTATGATTTCTGCTTCAGTTTCTCTTTCCAAATTTCTGCATTGAGTTTCATTCTTAACTCCCCACACTGATACAGTGTGAAACCTAGCAAATGTAAAATGAAATAAAGCCATTCTCTCCAGGTTGATTTTGGTCATGGCACTTTAGTTCAGCAACAGAAACATGTTTATTTTCCTCATTCTAAAATTGATTACCCAGTACTCTGAGAATCTTTCTAAAGCCTATTTAGAAGATATTACACTGCTCATCAGATTTCATTCTCACATTGCCATAAAACAAAAGAAATAATCAATTTACAGGAAAAAAGTGTTTTGTTCTCAGTTTTATAGGTTTCAGTTCATGCTCAGTATGCACCAGTGTTGTTGAACCATTGGTGAAATATCATATGGTGTCAGGACATAATAACCTAGAGGAAAATGAGGCAGGAAGATATGGGTTTGTAATATTTTCCAAAACCAAGCCCTCAATGACCAACATTTTTTAAAGTACATATCATCAGTTAAACTTTTGGGATTTTCAAATAATTTCCAAACAAGACCAATGTATTTAGAAAGAAAACACTGAACAGGGCATTGCATAACAAAGTGCAAAACATAGTGCGACACTGAGAACAGCCAATTGCAGGGACCACAAATCGTGCTTCTTCATTAGGAAGAGAATTTTCCTCTGTTTTGATTTACTTCAAGTTTTTGGGAAGCAATTGCCTAAGTATTGAGGTAAAACACCTTCATACAAACCCCTAATCTCCATGGCTCTGTCAGGATTTCTATGTGACCAGAACACAGTTAATACAGTTAACACAGTTATGTTATCACTCACAAAATAGACTTACATCACCCATTACAGTGTCAAGTGGAACAGAGTAGGAGTTATAGCCTTGACTGGTTGATCTTATGGAAAGATCAAGGGTCATGTCAGGTGAATGTAGTAACTATTACAATGTATTGTACATAGGTGGGAAAATCCCAGTGAAAACAGAAAAAAATATAGTATGCAATATATACTCAATCAAGTTCGCAGGAACCAGAAATAGAAACCTTCTGGAAATGTGTGGGTGCACACTGAACACTAATAGCATCCTCACAGTCAGGATTACTACTTTAATATCTGTTAGTGAGTTCATATCCACAATGATTGTATATTTATTTAGAAAACTAACTCCTTTAACCTAGAACCTGGAAGTAGAATACTTGTTGACAGGGCCAATATGCCTCACCTCTGAAATGAGGGCAACACATATTTATGTACTTTCACTTTACACACATAGAGCTTCATAGATTTTCTCAACTCCTATCTCTAATAATTTACTCCTAAAATATGGACAACAAAGATCAAGTGAATTTTAAGTGAATATCCATCTACTTCCTAATTTTACATTATAACCAGTTATTGTATACACTGTATCTATACTCATAAAGCAGTAACTTCCCACATGTACTCATAAACATACACACATTCAGAGCAGCAAAATACCCTCTCAGACTGTTATGCAGACTTGAATAGAAGGGATTCATCTACAAAGAACCTGAAGTCAATTCATTCAGCTTGTTGCAGGGTCAAAGAGTATAGAACATCCACAAACTATTATTAACATGATGTAAGAGGAACTTAGTGCCAGTTGCTGAAAGCCAAAGTCACCATACTTTGTCACCAAACAAAAAAATGGAAGACATGATTTAATCCAACCTCTTAACTCCCCTACAAGATGGTTTGACAGAAGTTGTCAGACCTTTATATTAACCCCCAAAAGCCATAGCAAACATGACACTGAGACAAACAATAGAAAAAAACTATTGCACTATCAATGCACTAGTCTGAGTTTAAGAGGGAATGCATGGCTCACATAGGTTTTTCTTTGTTTTCGAAGCACAGTAAACTTACAATTCATTAAATATATAAAAAAAAAAAACAATACAAACCTAAAAACATGGATTTCTATCAAGGTTTGTCTCAGTAATAGAGGACAATTAAAAACCCAATTGTCAATCATGTTTTATTTGCAATATTTAATTAAAGATCAAAAAGTATAGAAGTAACACACATAGACAAATAATTTTGAATCACTAAAAATCGACATGCTACTTTAAGAAAACAAAACTAATCTATTAGATGTTAAACCACATGAGTAAAAAATTAGGAAGTCAGTTTTATTACATTGTTAAAGGGGAATGAGCCTCACAATTAATATAATGGTAGACAGACACAGATTAAAAGCTGGAAAAGTAGGGCTGATGCAACAAAGTTAAATACAATAAATTAAGCTATATTGTTACCTGTAATGTATACAAAAGGATAAAGCAGAGGACAGAATTACCAACAGGATCAAGACTGCAATTTTGTGTTCTTTGTGAGACTTATTTAAAACCCTCTCCTTTCTCTAATAAGACAAAATAAATATTTATTGTTTAAATTGAAAGCTTTGTTATGAATTGTGTTTAGCACATCCCTGAAGCCTCTTGTGTGGAAACTTTGTATCCCAGCTCTGAATACCATTGGGTAACTGGAGTATGAGAATGCTGAACTCACCAATGTTGAATGAATTCACCAGTGATTTCATAGCTCACCAAGCTATTAGAAAGTAGGTTCCAGTTAGAGAAAGTAAATCACCCATGTAGTGACTGTCCTTGGCCACTTTATGTCTTGGAGTTTTTGTTTATTGGCCTTTATGGCAAAATCAATTTTCCCTAACTTATTGTTCCACATTCTTTCAGGCTCAAAGCATGTAGTTCCAGGAGAAAAAAATGACAACATCATTACAGAAAAACTTTTAAATTGATTAAGGTTCTTAATATAAAATGTAAAAGACGGATATCACCAGAAAGAAATTTCAGGGAATATTTTAGGACTGAGGAATTTTGTCTTTTTTTTCTTGTTTTTATTTACAATGTATTAATTTTCCTACAAAACATAATACTCTTTGGTTCTCATGAAGTCTATGGTTTGGTTGCTTTTTCAACATTTTTGCTATTTTGCACTTATTCAATTTATATCTTGCTCACTGACCCATACCTGATACTACTAAAGAAACTAAGAACCAGAGACTATATAGCCTAAATTCCTTCATTAATATAAAATACAACTAGTGAATAAAATAAAATGAAATGATTAATGATGATATTCTGCTATACTTATAGATAAGTACTTTATCTAGTCAACATCAGAGAAGCTTCCTCCAGAGCAGATGGCAAAAATGTAGAGACTCACAGCTAAACATTAAGCATAGAGAAAGAGTCTAAATTGGAGGTTTTTATTAAATTTCTCCCTTTAGAGCTCAAGGATTTCTGTGGAAAATGAGGCAGAAAGAGTGTCAGAGTCAAGTGGGATGGAGAACATGATAAAAAACACAGCCCTCTAAATCAACTAAACACAGCACATGTGAGCTCATAGAGATGGAAGCAGCAAGCACAGGTTGGACATGGTTCTATGCCAGGTCCTCTGCCTATATTTTGTAGCAATTAGCTTAGTTATTTTAATGGGAATCCTGTATATGAGAACTAGTATGTCTCTGACTATATTGTATACTCTTGGGACTCTTTTCTCCCTGTTAAGTTACTGTGTTCAACACTCATATGAAATTTTTTTGCTTCATTCTTTATATTTTATTTTGTCATATTTGGTTCTTATCTCTTAGAAGTCTGTTCTTTCCTAATGGCAGACAGAAAAGGAGCAGATCCAGAGGGAAAAGAAGTGGAGATTAACTGGCAGGTGTGGAAGAAGATGAAATTATAATAAGTATATTCTGTGTGAGAAAAGATTCTATTTTCAACAAAAAAATTATATTTTAACATATTAATTCGGTAAGTCCCTCTCCTCCACACTATCTCACAGATTCACAAACTGTGGCCTGGATATTATACTTATATGTAGAAAGAGAATGCCATAATATTTTCCATGAATATCCACAATTCCAAAATTAGGTACATCTGCCTCAGGTAAACAATTTAATATCTGGGACTCACTCTCAAATTTTCCACCTCAGATATATAGGGAATTTGCAGTTTCAAGTTATGTTTGACTGTCCACCATCCATCTCCTAATTTTTTGATATTGTCAAGAAGAGTCGTAAATGATCATTTTTGGAAAACATAGAAGCATAGAAGAGAGAGAGAGAGAGAGAGAGAGAGAGAGAGAGAGAGAGAGAGAGAGAGTATCAGTATGGATATATATATATATATATATATATATATATATATATATATATCACTTGTACATTTCTTTCACTTAATATTGGTCATGTTGAATATCACATAAAATAATTATTATAATGTATAATATGTTTTGCATACTATATACTATATAATTGAAGTCAATAATAAATATGGAAAATTTATGCTCTCAATTTTACAAATTTATTCTCAGTGTTGATTGGTCCCATGACTTTTGGTACTAGCACAAAGCAGAAAATGTTGGAGGTTATGTAAGTTGGTAGGTAATGTTCATTTAATGGTCCAAAATAGAAAGACAGAGTAGAAAATGTTGCAATTCCACAATTGCATTTAGAATATTCCTTTTAATAATCTCAACTTGATTCCCCAAGCCCTATTCGACAGCTTATAAAACTCCCTAATAATAGCATATTAATAGAATGGTTTGCAAGAGTCTCAGATAATTTCTGGAAATTTGGGGAAAAAATTAAGTTCATAAGTATTGCCAAATGATTGAAAAAATGACTGGAAATATAAGATTTGTCTGTACTAGTGGATTGGTAGTATATGATTTCTTACTTATTCTCTCTCTCTCTCTCTCTCTCTCTCTCTCTCTCTCTCTCTCTCTCTCTCTCTCAGAACAGGGTGTTAGATTTATAAAGCATAAATACAACCTGCTTAGTCCATTCAAATATATATGTGACTGATTTAAGGCTGACTGCTTTGGATTATATCTAACATGCCTAGACAAGGCTGAATTTTCCTCTCTCAAAAGCCATAAATTGGAATTAAATATTCATCTAAGGATAGTGCCAGGTAAAGACATTTTACATTTGCTTACAATGCACACACACACACACACACACACACACACACACACACCTCACCCCAAGAGCTATATATCTAACAAGCAGATATATGTTACCACCATAGGAAATCCTGTTTATTTGCCACTAAAGAGAATTCTCAAACTGTTTAATTGAAATGTTAAGTGAAGGAGCAGTTATCAATAAAGAAAACCAATTGCTGGATTAGTTTTCAGTCCTACCAACAGTGAGTTAATTTTCTCTATTCCCCGAACCCATGGTTGCATGTCATTCTTCATTATTTTTGGATATATATAGCAGAGATGGCTTTGTTGAGCATCAAAAGGAGGAGAGTCTTTTGGTCCTGTGAAGGCTCAATGCTTCAGTATAGGGGAGTGCCAGGGTAAGGAGGTGGGAGTGCATGGGTGGATGGGGAGTACCATCAAAGTAGCAGAGTTGATGGCATAGGGGGTTTCTGGAGAGGCAACTGGGAGGCAACATTTGAAATGTAAATAAATAAAATATCCAACTTTTTTAAAAAATGTAAACCCTTCCTTTAAAAATTGATTCTCAGATAGTCAAAGAGACACCAAAATTAATATTGTCTATTACCATTGCCATTGATACATACCTCCTGGAACTGAAAGGTAAGACCTTGTTTCTGAACACAACACACTTGGGATATCACCCTTTCTTGCCTGTGTCTTGCTCTGAAGCCAGTACCATATAATCAATAACTTAAACCAAAGTTGGTGTATGTTCTATGTGCTTCAGCTAGTGAAAAAGTTGCCTATGCATTTGTTTTCTGAAAGGAAAAAACACTTTAGGCTCCCTTTTATAAATTAGACTTAGATTTATAGTCTTATTCCAGGGTACCATTGTTATTTTTTTCCTGCAGTCTGAGAGTTAATGTGTCATACAAATTAAAGAGACAAATGTGTCTCTTCTCAAAGTGTGACTTGACTGGAATGTTAAAATTCTTAGAACTTCTTTTCTCTCAAAACCAGAGTTTTGAAAAGTTTCTTTCTGCCTCACTTGCTTTTCTTTTTCTTTTAACTATTACGATTTTTATTGAAAGCAGATTTTTTTCTCAGTAATATAATACATACCAATCTCAGTTTCCTATCCCACCTTTTCTCCTAGCTCCCTGACACACACTTCCCTTTCCCCCCAGATTCACTCACCCTTCATTTCCTTTTAAAAGAAAAAAAGAAGATTTTTTTTAAAAGCCTCCAAGGGAAAGTAACCAAATAGACAAGGCAAAAGACCTCATATGCAGGCTGCACAGGGCAATCCAAAAGGAGTAAACGTGTACCAAACGATTCAGAGACACAATAACTCTCACTGTTAGGAGTCCCACAAAACAACAAGCTAACATCCATAAAATATATGCAGAGTATCTGGAACAGAACTATTCAGGCACTGTATTTGCCATTTAAATTTATCTGTGCCCTCATGAACCCTGCTTATTTATTTCAGTAGGACAAGTTTTCCTGGTATCCTCCATCCCCTCTGAATCCTACAATCTTTTCTCAACCTCTTCTGTAGAGTTTCCTGCTACATAACTCCAATTTAGCATTGGCTGGTTCTTGGCTTGTCAGAGGTTGGTTCTGGCTGGAAGTACAGACAGCCCTCATACAGGAGATTAAACAACTGTTCTGTAGGCAAAGGCCTTTTCCATGACTCCTCACAGAGGATCCCCATGAAAAGATACATTCTGAGGTTCCAAACCATTTATTGTCATGGTGGAAAGTGGATGCATAAAGCCATACCCTACTTCTCAGTGTGGGCCTGAGATTAACTACCTTTTGCAGGGAGGAATGTATGGGAAGGAAAGCTTATTGGCTATGCTCTCTAGGTTCCTAGGTACCTTGTTATCATGGAGACCTCTGTCTTGGGCCTACATTACCTGTGGTCACATTTCTTTTATGTGAGAAGCATGGCATATGTGTTCCAAGTCGGGAGTCTGGCAGGGAGCTGGGAGTCACCTAAGCCTCAGGTGTGTGCCCACCAAGTCTCTGGGACTCAACTTGTTCTACCTTACCAAACTTCCAGACACGATTTTAGGTCCCACACAGGTGTTCTAATTATTGTTATCTCTTATAATCTAAATTCTGTCAACTGATAGCAAGTCCTGTGAGTATACTTATTCCTTTATATGCAAATATTTTACCCATGATGACCTGTGTCATAATTTGTGTGTGTATGTGTGTGTATAAATAAACAGAGATATATTAAATTAAATGAGTACTTACAAGTAGCCTTCCACAAAAAAAAATAGCAAATTACTCGAGCTACTATTTTATTTTCCAAACACTTTCCTTATGATCTGTAATAAATTTGAGTCTACTAAGTTAATCACATAAAACAAAAATGTATGCATAATAATGTCAGAATAACTTTCATGCACACATGGAAAAACTCTACCACCTGCATTGATTGTTCTCCTTTAGTTTGTATCTACATTTGATTACTGAATGCTCTGCTCCATTTTTCTATATCCACCACTTCCTGCAATGGGTCTATTTATGTGTTTAAAGTAAACTCTTACTGCTTTGTCATGATATCTATCTGGGATCATCTAATCATATCCTTTTGAAAAATTTACACTCAACACAATTTTAATTTTTGTTGTATAAAATTCAGTGGAGATAAAAAATTATTAAGCATATCTTTCTACACTTTCTTATGCGATGGTCCCAGCAATCTACAGGAATTTGTTAAATTCCTGTATCACTTGTGTCTCATCCAAATCCTCTGAGCCTATAGTTGCTTACTGTGCTTTACTTCATGTAGGGCCACATAAATAAAATTATATTCCATTTTGCTTTTGATTATTTGATTTTTATCACTTAATGTATTCCACTTTGGTTAGTGTGTTGAATTTCATACTTATTGAGATATCCATTATACTAACACCTAAATTAAGTTTATTGTATTATTAAGAATCTTCACAAATCCTTTGCTGTGAGTGTCTGTGTTTGTGTGTGTGCACATGTATTTATGAGTCTGTTTACACACACATGCACATGCATAGGGAAGGCAAAGTTTGACATAGAGTTTATTTCTGAATGATTCTCCATAGTCCCTTTTTGAGACAAGGTCTTTCATTCTTTCATTAAATCAGGAGCTAAATCAATAAGCTAAATCAATAAGGCTAAGCTGGCAAATTAGATTTGGGGCTACACCTGACTATAAACACTCATTCTGGATATATAGATGGCACTACAACACTTGCTGTTTATGAACATGCTGAGGACCTATACACAGGTGCTGATGCTTGCAGAGAAATCATATTACCCACTTAGACATCTATGTAGCACTATGATTATTGGTAAAAAAAAATATTATTAGGTAATTTATTTCATTTTACACAGAAAACTGCCAAACTAAAATATAGTCTGTATTTTTCATACTAGTTTTCTTCCTAGTATTTGATTTTAAAAGGTTTTATCTCATTCTTAAATGTTAATTTTTGTCTGTTTTAATGAGTGTCCTGCCATATAACCCAGCTAACTTTAAATTGTACCCTTCCTGCCATAACCATCCAACTGCTGTAACCAAACTCCTACACTACTATACCTGGTTTCCTTTCATTCCTGGATGATACCCTTCAATAAACACACAATTCTGATGGAGCTTACTGAATCCCTCTTTTTTTTATTTCACTTGTGTCTTTGGCTTCATGACATGGAAATTTCTGGATTCTTTGGAAATTCATTTGTGTCATGTGATTTTTGTTCTGGAAACTGTCTTATGAGAGGATTTTTTGCTGAAGCAGATATGTTTTGCTGAGAACAGACAGATGGTGTGTTTTTCTGGAAACTGGCTAGAAAGGGGGCATGTGATGTTTTGCTAGATCAGAGACTAGAGAGGACATGTGATATTTAAAAGGGATATACATATAACCCAACAGACAATGAATGATGCTGTGGCATTAGTTCACCTTGCCATACTTTACTGATCTTCAATGGGCTTTGCTAATGTTTGACTGCACTGATGATGCTGTGGCATTGATTGGTCTTAACTTCATCATTGATCATTGTTTGTACTGACTTAGAGATAAAGGCACCGAAGAACTTCTACAGGAATTCTGGCAGCTTCTTGCCATAGACTTAGGCCAAATGACAGAGCTTTGCAGTTTCTTTTGGATCAAACTGCTGTTGTTGATTTGTGAGTTTCTTTTGGATCAAACTGTTGTTGTTGATTTGCAAATAGATCAATCTACCACTGATGATTTACGTGAACAGAACTGATATTCTGACAACGAAGTATCTTCTCAAAGAACTATTTCCTTTTTTTCATTCCTTAATTTATTTTTACAGTCCAAATTTTATTCTGATCCACCCTCTTATTGTTTCACATCACACACCTCATCCCCACCCCCATTTGTCCAAGAGGAAGTCTCCACCCTGCTCTACCCCACCAGACCTCCAATATCCCTGAGGTCCCAAGTCTCTATAGTTAATTGTATCTTCTGTGACTGAGTCCAGACCATGATGTCCTCTGCTGTATATGTGTTGGGGTCTCATATCAGCTGGTATATGCTGCCTGGTTGATTGCTCAGTGTCTGAGAGATCCTGGAGGTCCAGGTTACTTTTGACTGCTGGTCTTATAGGGTCACTCTATTCCTCAACTTCTTTTAGCTCTTCCCCAATTCAACCACAAAGGTCACCAGCTTCTGCTCATTTTTGGATGTAAATATCTGCATCTGAGTCTTTTAGCTGCTTGTTGGGCCTTTCAGAGAGCAGCCATGCTAGGCTTCTGTCTAGAAACACACCATAGCATCAGTAATAGTGTCAGGCCTTGGGGCCTCCCACTGAGATAGATCCCAGTTTGGGACTGTCACTGTACATCCTTTTCCTCATGCTCTTCTACATTTTTGTCCCTGTAGTTCTATTAGGCTGGAACAATTAATTCTCTGTCATAGTTTTAAGGCATGGGATGGCAACCCCATCCAAACCTTCACTTGATGCCCTGACTTTATATTGGAGGTGAATTTTGCAAGTTCCCTCTACCCACTGTAGGGCAATTTATCTAAGGTCATTTCCATTTAGTTCTGAGAGTCTCTCATGTCCCAGGTCTCTGGTACATTCTAGAGGGTCCCCCACCTTCTACCTCACGAGGTTACCTGTTTCCATTCTTTCTGCTGGCCTTCAGGGCTTCATTCCAGTACCCCTCTCAATACCTGACCATGCTCCCCTCTTCTCTTCCCTGTCACCTTTCCCACCAAATTCCCTGCCTCCCTGCCTCCTTTGATTGCTTTCTTCTCCATCCCAACAAGTGGACAGAAGATGGGGACCCATGTGATTGTTTTAGGGAAAGGCTGGAAGAAGTTGTGGAGGACGGTGACCACATAGGAAGACCAGCATTCTCACCTAATCTGAACCCTGAGATCTCTCAGGTACTGAGCCACCATCCAGGTAACAAACATTAGCTCTTCCAAGGCCCCTGACACATATACAGCAGAGGACTGCCTGGTCTGGCCTCAGTGAAAGAGAAGATGCACCTAACCAGAGACTTGAGGCCCCAGGAAATGGGGAGGCCTGGATGAGTGGGAGGTAGGGGTGGTGACATCCTCTTGGAGACAGGTGAGGAGAAATGGGATATGAAATTGTAGGAAGGTGAACTGGGAGAGAAATTATGACTAAACTGTAAAAAAAGATTGAGGATAGTTTGTTTTAAAAAACTCTCCCAAAGTTACTACTCATAAAAGCCACAATTCTGAAACTCTCTGCATGACTTACAGGCAGTCCAGGCAGTCCAAGAACTCCAAGTTCTTCAATAACCTAAGAAATAATTTTATATGCTAGTCAGGAACATTAAAGTCTTCCAAAACATGACCTGATTCACAGTTTACATACTAAATCAGAAATTCCCAAATTACTAAAGCCCCACCTGTGTCCCAATGTCCCTGACTACTTGACATATTTAAATTCTGGTGCACGAAGTCCTATCTGAACTGCTAAACTAGCCATCAACCTCCATTATTCTTACTCCATTACTTTATTATCACGTTATCTTTCTTTATTTGGTTTTTCTCATCTGTTGCTTCCTATATGTCCTGAGACTTTGGATCCCAAGAAGGTTTCTTTATCATAAATAAAACTTACATTCTCTTTCCCATCTATCCTATGAACTATAAGGAAATATAAGCTAATACCCTCATTTTCCTGTGTTTTACCTAAATTGTTGAGCAAATGTAGAGAACATTAACGGCACATTCTTACTGCAAGTTTTCTTGAAACAAATAAGTTTATACTGAACAGCCATCTTGTCTGCATATGTATTTCTTAATACATCACAGTGGACCGACATTCTGCATGAAACTGCCAATTCTCTAACTCTCTAATGTTACTTCAGAGTACTGAACAGTTGTCTCTAAACCATCAACAGTTTTCAGAGCATTTCTTAATTTATAAGACAAACTGTAATTTTCATGCAAACATGCCATGACAAGTTCTGTAAAATAAGACAGCCTCAAAAGTAAATTCCCCATGAACTCCTGGCATAGATGTTTCCTCTACTTAAACAATGAACTCAGCCCAGCCTTAGTTGCATTGCTCACCACTCACTGTACAGAACATTCCACTGCTGACATAACAAGAAAGCCTAATATCCAATGCCACATGGGGAATAAATCCATATTGTGATTTTTCTCATTCAAAAGACTTGCCCTCGATATAAATGAAATTTACAGGGAGAGTGGGATTTTCTTAAGAAATTCTGCATCACAGTCCCCTCATATTAGGCACTTTCCCTGAAGTGACACATCTCCTGATATGGAATAGTGCTTACTCATATTTCAGTAGGATTCAGTAAGTGCCTTTATTTAATAAATAATACCTAGAACCTAAGCTCTTCCTCACAGTGCGATTTTGAAATAAAGTTGATGAGTTAAAAAAAATACTGTGAGTTTTATCCACTTTAGTATTTTACTATTTTTAGTATTTAGTATTTTTAAGCTTTATCAACAGCATTGCTGTTGATACTTAAATTGTAGCACCTGCTGTATTTCTCATATATTAACCTAACATGTGCCCTAATTTTGTAAAAAGATTTTTCTCATTGTGATATGTTTGATGACATAACTCATCTTTACCATACATATTTCTTTCATCTTTGGTACCTTTGTATTTCCCAGAAATGCATGATAGCATAGAAATCTATGAGCCTAAGATAGTGGCAGCACTAAACATAAGGAACTTAGCATTCATGCCTCTCTTGTTCTGCATACCAAATGCTGTTTGTTGTGCCTTACAGTCCCTCTGGAAAAAACAACATGAACTTCAGTTGTTTTGTTTATATGAAAATGGACTTACTGAATGAGCACATGTTTTGTTGGTCAAAAGTATATGTGTTGTGAAATATAATGCTGTGAGGAGGCACCATTGGTAAGTCAAACCAAGGTGCACCCCTGAGAAGTTGTGTCATGCAACAGATCTGGTATAAAGGGGATTTATTGGGCAAGAGGAATGGGAACATGAGGAAGGGGTAGATGCAGACAAGTTTACATGTAGACAAGCAGACAAAAAGTAGCAGATCAATTAGGGGGGATAAAATGGGAGTAGAGAGAGTGCATAAGTCAGGAACAGAGTCAGAGACAGGACAGAGAGAGATCTAGGATGGTGGGGTCCCTTTTGCTGCACACACCTGGTACACCTGGTACACCTGGTACACCTGGTACACCTGGTAAACCTGGTACACCTGGTACACCTGGAACACCTGACACACTTGGCACCTGCTCAGGCAACTAATGATGTAGGTAGCTGCTAGGTCCCTGGGGGCAGGGCAGAGAAATCACCTGGACACTAACTATGTGAACATACCAGAAGTATACTTCCATGAGTTATGTCTTTTCTAATTTTCAATTTTAATAAGAATGTTTAAACTTGCATATGAATTTCAATAGATGTAAATTTTGTATTTTAAATGAATTTCTTTTAGTACTGTTTTCAAATGAATAGTTCATTATTTTACCAATATTCTAACTTCAGGTTTTATATTTTTTGGTCAATTGATTTAAACTTTATAGGTTATTAAAAATGTTATTTGCTACACCTTTTAAAAAACATTTCTGAACTCCATTTAAAAAACACCTCTGCCTGAATATGAAAAGAAGTTTTAGTAATCATAAGGAAACATTTCTCTTTATATGATAGGAATATTTATGGATTCTTTCACTGCAGAGATTTTTATTGTGAAACATTCAGAAAAACAGTAATTCATGTTCACTGTTGAAATGCAAATTACCTACAGTCTGTTCCCATACTTATATACACTTATCACATTTATATTTCTCATTTCTTAATGCTACAGGCCTTACCTGTAGAATTTGATGCTTTCCCTGGCACTAGTTCCATTTACCTTTTGTTATGTATATGTTCTAGTTTTAAAAATTGGTCTCTAACATAATAGTATATTTAAAGGATGTTTTAAATAATAGCCACATTGCTTATATCCATCTTGGCTAGTGTCCCATAAGGATAAATAAAGATCATATGCCAGGAAGCCCACTTTACTAAGGTTAAAGAATCCATGCCATATATTTCACCACCATCTTAAGACAACGATATGATATAAGCCATCTAAGGCAGCACCATAAATCTTAGTCTGCAGAAATAGCAAGAAGTTGCCAAAACACCACCAGAATTTCTTTGGTACATTTTCTTTACTAAGTCACAACAAATTATGATCAGTGAAGTAGGTAGGAAAACCAATGCCACAATGTCTTCAGTGAAAACATCAGAAAAGCCCAACAAAATTGAGCAAAGAGTGGCAAGGCAAACCAGTGACAGCATTATTCCTTGTCTATTACTTTATACTTATATGCTTTCCAAGTATCACATGCACTCTCAAGCTTCTGTTCTAGAAAAACATCACATACCCTTTATTCAGGCAGCTTCCAGAAAAGTTACTAAATACTCTTTTTATAATTATATCTTCTATTTTTTAATCTAATATAAAAATGATAAGATTACAAAGGTCTACTTAGCTTAAAGGGATCTGTCTTAAAGATGTATGTTTAATGCCCTGGCTCTTAGCCAACATCAGGCTTCTAAAAAAATTTTAAATAAATAACAACATGGTTTATAAACAAAACATCTTTGATAAATTCGATCTATAAACTCCTAGGTCTATTCAAGCTAGCCTAAACTAACTTTACTTCATATATCCAACCTTCTTGTCTTTATTATTAAATTTATGATTTAAAGTTTCTTTTGATGTAAAGATGTTAAAGTTATATATTTTTTAAACTTAATTTTACTTTTTTACTTATTCACTTTACTTCCCACCCACTGTCTACCTCTCAGACACACCCTCCCACAGTGCTTCCCCATCCTCCTCCTTCTCCTCTGAGCAGGTAAGCACCCCCACCCCAGGTATCTCCTCCAACCTTGGCACTTTAAGTCTCTGCAAGGCTAGGTTCTTCACCCACAGAGGCCAGACAAGGCCACCCAGCTTGTAGAATATGCACCACATATAAACAGCAGCTTTTGCGATAGCCCCCATTCCAGTTATTCAGGGCCCACATGTTCTGAATCATGCTCTTCTGTGACAAAATTTCAGTAGCATTAGGTCAATAACCTTGAAGGTGTTCTGAGGTGCACAAAAGTCTAGAAACTGTAATCTAATGTCCTCATCCTCCCAAGTACCTGAGATTATAATCCTGCATTATAAGGGGCCACTGATAATTTAGCTTTCAAAATTGTATGTAATCATCATGGAGTAATGAATAGTAGGGTTTTACAAAACTTTAAAGTTAAGGAATAACAGGGAAAGTCATAAAACCCCTTCTCTTTCTAAGGCATGTGGCCAAGAGGTAAACAAACTTGGCAAGTATCAAGTATATGTGATGTCCTAGTTAAATACCTGGAAGCAAGAACTAAAAATTAAAATTTTTAAATTTTTAAAAATGCAAATTTTATGAATGTTCTAATAATTTGATTCTGTTTTATGCACCTTCATTGACAAACAGGTAAATATATGCAATGTGTTTATTTATTGATTGTCTTGGAATACATAGGGTAGCTTTACCATAAAAACTAATTAATTTATAATAAAACTATCCAATGCTTCCTAATTATTTCAGTTATTACTTCAGCAACATATGAAATTCTGTCTAGGCATCCAATCATCATTCTATCTGTAACAGACTACAGGGGTTCATGTTTCTTTTTCTTTATAAGCTTGAATTTGTTTTCTATACTATACTATGTAAAATGTAGAACCGTTATAGGATCGAAGCATGCAACAGTATTTGTTAAAAGGTGAGATATGTATTAACTTTGTTGTATATTTTCAGAAATGTTAAGGTCTTAAATGTACATTAAAATACCAATGTAAGCATTTTTTAAAAAAAATTCAGTATTATAATTTATGCATAATAATTTTCACCATCGATGGTTTCATTGCTTCTGCGTAAACTACTTCGCAAAGGAGTGATGCGCAGGGAAACCACAAAGAAAATTTCGGTCCCTGTAGTTTAGTCGTTTATCCTCTGCAGCCTCATGCTGTCCGCGGCTGCTAATAAATAAAATACATTCCTTATGGCGATGTTCCCTTCGTTTTTACAAATCTTTTAAATTATATTCCTAGACTATTCTGATGCTTTCTAGAGAATACTGGCTGTTGAAAACCCACTTTAAAACTGCTTCGTACTTTTTTTTTTCTTTTTCTTTTTGCCACTTTACTCTCCGCTCCGCAAAACAGGCAGTAGGAAATGCGTCACAAGCCTGCGCAGTGGATGGGACGAGCCTGCTGAGGAAAGATAGGCTTGATGCCCCCAGCTTAGGGAAATGCTAGGGCGGTGAGGCGGGGGTCGGTGGGCCGGAGGAGGAGCACCCTCATAGAAGCAGCGGGGTGGGGGATGGGATACGGAGTTTGCGGAGGGGAATCCAGGAAGAGTGGTAACATTTGAAATGTAAATAAATAAAATGACCGATAAATATTAAAAAGAAAATAAGCAAAAAACAAAGGAAAGAAACAGAAAGATAAGAAAACCACCAGGACCAAAGTTTCTCTTCTTCGAAGATTTCCCCGAGCCACAAAACCAGATGCACTGTCAGGCTGAGCTAACTTCCTGTTGTCGCAGTAGCACAGTGCGGTTCGGGATTCTTCTTCAGTCTTCTAGTTTCGATGAAATCTTAAATCGATTAACTAATGAATTCCCAATCATACGGATTTTAGGAGACACGGATTTTTTCTGTAGAGCTCCTTTTCTGTAGATATAGCTTTATAAATGAGTCCGAAATATTTGCTTTTATAAAGGAAAGGAAAATACTCCAGCATTAAATTGGGGCGGTGGATTCTGGGCGTGAATCAAATCTGCCTTTTATTTTTAAAGTTAATTTTTTTGCATTGAATTTTCAGGAGGTTTGAAGGCTTAAAAATGAAACTTTAAATGTGATTTCCTTAAATACATTGTGAAATGTTTTGCTTTTCACTTTAACATCCAGAAATTTTTTACCAATGTAATCTCTAAACAGGAATGTTACACACATCCATATATATACACATATACATATACATATACATATACATATACATATACATATACATATACATATACATATATATGATATCTGCTTCAGTGACACATAACACATTTTCAAGTGTCATGCCAAATAATACATCTTAATATTCATGACACAGAAAGGTGTGTGTGTTAATTATTCAGCACTTTTTGTAACACTGGCCATAGTGAAGCTGACCTTTATTACAGGAAAAGAAATTTTAACATAGTCTAATGATTGGGAGATTAAGGTTATACCAGATTACATCAGATATTCTTGAAGATTTATTTATAGCCAAGGAGTATGTGAAGGATCATTGGATAAAAAATTGTTATGAGCTAAGGGAAACTCTGGCTGAAGTAGAATCAAAGTGATAAGACTTCATCTAGAAAATAAGGGAGAAGAAATACACTCAGTTTTGCAGGTTGGTGATTTCTCCCTCCCTTAAAAATGGTTCTAGTTAAAATACAATTGTATGTATAAGAGTACAGATATCTTGAAATAAGATTCTAGATCATAAATGAAATTTTATTTTAAAATAACAGTCAACTCTCAGATTATTAAATTTTGTTTTCTTTTTATTGAAAATAGATATATCATTCAATATATCCTGATTACAGTTTCCCCTTCCTCTACCCCTTCCAGTTTCTCCCCATATCTCCTCCCTTCTGCATCAACTTCCTCTCTTTTTATCATTCTAAAAATTCTGGTCATCCTCTGTACAGTGGGACAAAATTAAGGATAGAATCCTCTGTTTTAGCATTCTGTGCACCTGGTAAGGTGGTAAGGTGGAAATTTCAGACCTTTTTAAAAAAAACAGGTTTAGCTTTTTATTGTATGTTTAAAAGGTTAAGATAAAAAGACCAAAGCCCATGTTGTCATCAGACTCCTCAGGTCCTTATTACTTTCTTCTTTCTTCTAGTCAGCTGGAGTATCACTACTCAAGGGGGCTGGGCCACCTGCCGGTGCATTTCTCTGTGCTCAGGAAAGATCACTACCCATCTACGGTGTAGATGGGGTTCCAAATGGTGACAATGGGCAAGGATACTACAAATAAGCCAGGCCAGTAAGGCTGAACATTGAAATCGGATACTTTAATGAGAATATTGATCAATTCTTTTATTGCTCATCCCATCACAGTGCAGGATGCAAGCAAAATGCATGAAGGCTATATACTTCAGGCTGCTTATTCAGTGCTAATTGCTGGTTAAAATGATGGCCTCATGACAAAGCAAGTTTATTTCAACTGGAAGCACTGATCACCTGTGTTGCTTCATAAGAAGGGAGTTAGGACTTTTTTCAGGCTCCTCTCCACACCTCTTCTCTAGGGTGTCCCTATATCATTCTCCCCTGGATAAGGGCTCCATTAAAAGTAGCCTCCTAGTTAGTTGTGTGCTGCAAATGGCCCATCTACTCTCTCTGTTGTGTAGTAATTTCACTGCCTGCAATCTCTAGTACCTTCGAGCTGAACATGTTGTGGACACATTATGGGCTGGTACTGGTTATTCTGATCATAAAACAGCCTAAAACCCTGGAACAGCTGCCCAGCCACAGCCCTTGCTCACTCACTGGTATTGTCTTTCCTGTAGCATTCCAAGTAATACTTCCTGTTTGGGTTGATTATCCTGAATGTCATATTTCTTGATTTTATTTTCTTCCAGTTTCTTGATTGTAAATAATCGTTGCTGTTTTTATTATTACCAAAGTATTTTCCTCCATCTGCTTTGAAACTGAAAGGGTAGCTGATCTGTGTTGCTTCCTCTCTTTGAACCCAAGTATTTGATCACCCCTTTGTCAATATCCCTTGTGATGCTCCCTCTTTTCACAGAATATTCTTCTGCTATGTAGGCATAGGACAAATTTGCAGGAGTATATGTGTGGTGGGGGTGGAACTGGGCTGTTGTTTTTTCCCAGTGCATCATTTTCAATCCTTTGTGAATACTGTCTTTTAAATTTATATTTCTCTCCTGTGTTAGGAGTCTTGGGTATCCACTGAATCCTTACATTTGTCTCATTTTTCATC
Source organism: Arvicanthis niloticus (assembly GCF_011762505.2). Classification (NCBI taxonomy): domain Eukaryota; kingdom Metazoa; phylum Chordata; class Mammalia; order Rodentia; family Muridae; genus Arvicanthis; species Arvicanthis niloticus. The sequence continues at coordinate 32,208,899 of NC_047658.1, read as the reverse complement.
TCTTTCCATTTCTTTCTTTTTTTCTGTATTATACTAAATATCAAAGCAAAGATCAACAGAAACACATTATGTTTTCCCTTAAGCTTTGTATCCAAGATTCTATGGAATGTCCTTTCCATATGTACAAAAGCATTTATGAAAGTACTAGAGAAAATTTCAGTACTCTGTAGATTTGGAATTGGTTTACTTGTAGATAATTCTTGTTCATATTCTCTCCTTAATATTTAGTACATTGTTCTTATAATGTTTTTTGCATAAGATCGCAAGTGAATCTCTTTAATAATATAAAAGTATTCACTTTGTAATGGTCCAAAAATTAAGCTGCGTGTGTGATGAAAACAAACAAAACTGTAAAAAACTCCTGTTCATTTTCATTGCTAAACACTACATCCCCAAATGTGTTTACATTCAGAGCCACAGGAACATGCAAGATCTTCAATGAAAATGCCCATCAAGTCAGTAAACTGAGCCTCCCAAGTTGGGGAAAAAAATAATTTCTGGACAAAAAAAAAATTCTCCTTTTCTCACTCTCTTGCTGAAATCTTTCTGGATTTCAGTTTAACATCTATATTGTCAAATATTGGAACATGGAAAAGTGCTTGTTTCATTGGAACATATGCTTGAAATACCTATATAGGTTCAATCATTTTAAAATTGTATCATTCTTTTGTAGTGAAATTCATTTGTTGTAGTCAAAATAATAATACCTAACTGTGGAATCATCCACTAGTCTGTGTCACCTTTATTGAGAAATAAAACAACTAAAGACAAGGACATGAGCAAACACTAACTAGGCCCATAGGTACTTGTAGAAAGGAAGATTGAGTAACCTATGTAAAACTGAAAACTGAAGGTCCACGAGATGAAGCTGATAGATAAGAAAAAATTTATAAATACTAACCTTTATATACATCATGTTTGTGTGTTTTAACATATACAGTGAAAAGTCTGTATTTCAATGACTCTTAGAGTGAATATTTTCATACCTAGTAATCAAGATTTATATTATATTTGGCATTGTAAAACTGTAATGCAGTCACAATGAGGTGTCCTTGTTTATACATGCATTAGTTTGACTTAAAAGTTTGCTTTTGATGTTTTAGACACTTGGCCATGACCTTGTTCTGAAGGCTAACCATTGATAAGCATCAATAGGGTCTGTGGCCATTCACATATAGCTCTCCACAAATTCAGTTACTATGTCTATCTTCATTCACATACAGTTTATTGCAAATTCAGTTCAAGGTGTTGGATTACTTTGTGTATCCAATATTATAAACATTTTGACACTTGAGACTTTATCTAATCTCAAAGTCAAATAGATGTACTTTTATTAGAGATTTTCTCACATTTTAGCCTGGCTCTTGTATGCTGCCCCAACCCTATAGCTTCTATGTGTTTTCTGTTCTTTAAAAATAATAAACTCATTATTGCAAAAAAAAAAAAAGCTTACCTTTGATTATCTCCATTGATAATCTATATAAACACTGATATAAACATAGATCTGTATAAACACAACATATATTCATCTTCAAGTCAAAATTGATCAGTACTGTTCTGTGAAGACAAAACTGATTTTGACTTATTGATTTTAAAAACTAAGAAAAGTTTTAATTTTTGTAATGCATATCACTATACATGAGCAATGAACACATGATTAAAAGATAAATTTCTGAACTGGAGAGATTCACAAAAATTGGCAACACAAATAAAATGAGAATATAATAAGCTTTCTCATAGAAGGAAGTAAAATTGTTAAGAAGTATTCATTATTCCATCATATTCTGTCAGATTGACAGGCGTACAACCACTATTTAAAATTCATTAAACTGCCTCAGAGGAATGGAATGTGTTTAAAAAGGATGGGTAGCTAAAACATGCAAATTAAACCTATGAAAGACAAAGGAAGGATTACTGACTATACTGATGTAATGAACTGTAAACAAGTTGACAATTCAAAAGGAGAATATATGGAATTTTTATGACAATAGGTGTGGATGTCATATTTTTCCTGTGTGGTCCCCCTTTTCATCGCCTATGCATATGCCTACATTTAAAAGAAACTACCAAATTATTGACAAATTTGGATTTTAGAGACTTAAAATGTTGAATGGGGGAAGGGAAAGAGAAACTACAAGAAGACCTAGTATAAGGAAAAAATGTGTATAAAATAGAAGAGAAAACAATGACCTAACTCTAAGGGAAAATGATCAGAAAATAGTATATACTTTCAGAGTTCAGCCTTTTTTTTTTTTTTAAATCTTTACTTGTTTGTGAAAGATCCTGAGATAGACCATCTATTATTTCTAGTTCTGGAAAGAAAACAATTCTGGTTGAATTTCAGCTTTCTTCCTTGCCTTTATGGCAGCTTTCAGAATTTGATTTCCTTGTGCACAGCGCCATCTATTGTCCAACAAATTAAAGATGCCTGAGAAAAAGTCAATTAAAACTCTTGGAGTGACATTTTTGTTGTTGTTGTTGTTGTTGTTTCATTTGTTTACATTTCAGATGTTCCCCTCACTGGCTTCCCCTCATAAACCCCCTATCTCATTCCCCTTTCTCCTTGGCTCTCTGAGGGTGCTGTTCTCCCCTCCACCCATTCTCAACTCACAGCCCTAGCATTCCCCTATGCTGGGTCATGGAGCCAGCCTCCACAGCACCAAGGGCCTCCCTCTCATTGATGCCAGATAAGGCAATCCTCTGCTACATCTACAACTGGAGCCATGGGGTCCTTTCATGTGTATTTTTGGTTAGTGGTTTAGTCCCTGGGAGCTCTGGAGCATCTGGTTAGTTAATATTGTTGTTCTTTCTATGGTGTTGCAATCCCCTTCAGTCCTTCCTCTACCCTTCCCCCGACCCTTGGAGTCCCCAAGCTCAGGCAGAGGTAGTTGGCCTAAAGCATTCACAGCTATACTGATCAGATTATGGCAGAACCTTTAGGGGACTGCTATACCAGGCTCCTGTCAGTGTGTACTTCTTGGCATCAACAACAGTGTCTGGGTTTGGAGTCTGCAGATGGGAGGGATCCCTAGGTGGGACAGTCTCTGGATGGCCTTTACTTCAATCTCTGCTCCACGGAGTCCCTGCATTTTCTTTAGACAGGAACAATTCTGGGTTAAAATTTTTGAGATGGGTGAGTGGCCACATCCCTGGGGGATATTTTGAATTGCATTTTCCTGATGACTTAGGGTATCAAACATTTCTTTAAGTGCTTCTTGGCCATTTGAGATTCCTCTGTTGAAAAATCTTTTTAGTTCTATGCTCTATTGTTAATTGGGTTATTTGAGTTTTTTAGAGTCTACCTTCTTGTGTTTTTTTTATATATTTTGTATACTTTCCCTCTATCAGATATAAGGCTAGTGAAAATAATGGGAAGCAGAGGAAAGGAGGGAGGTAACTGGATGCAAGATGGGAGGAGAAGGGGGAAAGGGAGGCAGGATTAGGTATGGGGATAGAAAGGTAAGAGGCCTAAAGACTAAGAAAAAATAGTGGAAATATGCAGCTGCCAGGAGTGGGGGTGTGGTAAATGTCTAAGAAGTCCCAGAATCCTGGGATGGGGGAAACTCCAAGACTCAACCAGTGCCTCTGGAATGTAATGAATGTAAAGAATACATCTAATGCTCATGGAACTTCATGGGAAATGAGGCAGAAAAACAAATTTACGGGTCCAAGTATCAGGATACCTGATGTAAGAATTAATGTCTTCCATATATAACAGGGAAACTACACACACTAAATCTCAACAATATGGTTACCTAAACAAGACATGTACTATGGCACTACCACTAGACATGCTAACATGGATAGTGTGCTTTCAAAAGGATTAAATCATAGACGAAGAATTAATGGCCATCGGCTGCTAAGAAAAAGTAAATGAGTGTTCACTTAGAATAAACTCCTGGTAGGAAGCTCTATATACCAGTGTATATGAGCAAAATCGATTCAATTATATTATGGTTCAGTGTGAGTAACTGTGTGTGTTTGGTGTGATGATGATGTTGATGTTGTTGTTGTTGTTGTCGATGATGATGATGATGATGATGATGATGATAGAAATGGTCATAGATTTGAGAGGATAGGGAATATTCAATTAGTAAGAGAGTAGAAAGAAAGGGAGTCAATATAGTAGTTTGTATGAAATTATCAAAGAAATAAAATATTTAAAGATAAACCATGAATTTTTAAAAAAAGGAAACTGCATAGTGCTTTATAAATGTAGTCATCCTTTTTTTAGGTAGAAAGTTTAGTATATTAATTTATTATTAATATAATAATATTATCTCCTGATCTGCCCTCCCACAGTTCCTCTTTCCATTCCTCCTCTCCCCCACCATCTCCAAGATGGTGTGCCCCCCCCACCAGTCCTCCGCACTCCCTAGGGCCTCAATTCTCCCCAGAGTTAGGCCTGTCATCTCCCACTGAGGCCAGACCCAGCAGTCCTCTGCTGTATATGTGTCAGGCGGCTCAGACAGCTCATATATGCTGCCTGTTTAGTGGCTCATTGTCTTAGATATCTCAGGGGTCTAGGTTAGTTGAGACTGCCAGTCTTCCTATGGGGCTGGCCGCCTCCTCAGCTTCTCCCAGCCTTTTCCTAATTCAACCCAATGGTTGGGTGTAAGTGTCTACATCTGTCTCATTCTTTAGATGAGGAAAGAATGGTAATATTGTATTTACAATTTTAGATCTCCAATTATTTTTCGAGTGTGAACAGAAAATCATTTGTGCAGTGTGTGAAAAACATCACTTACTGTTTCCTATTTGCTAAGGCAAAAAGGCCATGTTCTCTACATCTCATTTTAACTTCTGTTTTAAACATTTAATAAGGCACTGTGACAGCCATTCATGCAAGTGTGTGACAGGCTCCATGCTGCAATGGCAAAGCCAATAGGTTGGAGCTAGTTTAAGAATCTATAATTGAAAAAATGAAGCCCAATATGCAACCTTTCTTGAATACAAAATTAATTTATACTTATAAATTCATATACTCTTACAATCATGTTCAACTCAAGCTGATTTTATTATTTTTAATTATTGATCATTTTATGTGTGGGAATTTTTAGTATATTTTGACAAATTAAGCATAAAATGGTATTGGCTATAACTTTTTTACTTAAACATGAATTTTCTTTTTAATATGAAATATTATACATATTTTTTTTATTTTTCGAGACAGGGTTTCTCTGTGTAGTCCTGGCTGTCCTGGAACAGACTCTGTAGACCAGGTTAGCCTCGAACTCAGAAATCCACCTGCCTCTGCCTCCCAAGTGCTGGGATTAAAGGGGTGCGCCACCACCACCTGGCATACATAATTTAAAAAATGTTTTGTATCACTGTTTTTACAAGTATCTACAAAATAAAACTACTAGTTGTTATGATAGATGATGACTTGTGCTTGAGATATCATATACATATACATCAATTTTGTATAACTTTTGTGTTTTAAATTAAAACCACATCATTAGATTCATATTTCATTTCAATAATATCTGAAAGGATTTACTATCATACTTTGAGTATGATAGACAGTTAAAATACTAAGGGAAAAATCTTAAGAGTTTTACCTTCCTCTATATAATTTGTTCTTTTAAAAATAGATTTATTTTATTTGTATGTGAATGCATATTTTGCATGTGTACTGTGTGTATGCCTAGTGCCTGAAGAAGTCAGAAGGGAAAAAGTTGGATTACCTAGAGCCAGAGTTAGAGATGGTTGTTAGAAATTGTGACTACTCCAAGAGAAGCAGGTGTGTTCACCTGTGTTCAGAGAACTGCTGTGGTATCAATCCAAACACTATGCAATGTGTTTTTGGTCAAACACTGTTATGAATCAACTGAATACTGTGGTCCTGTGCACTTCTAGTCAATATTAAGAAGGCCTTTAGATTGATCAGGACAAGCAGAATTGGCTTCCTAAAGCCCACAAAGTAGAGAGAACCAGCTTCTTTTTGTGCTTTGTTCTCTAACCTCCATACACACAACAGCATGCACATGGACCTATTGACAACTTGTCACATAAGCAAACAGAATAAACAAGCAAATAAATGGATAGGTTAAAAAAGAAAAAGACTATATGGAAGAGTTTGGAGGCAGAAAAAAAAGAAACTGTGTACTTACATTATAATTAAAAATAATAAAAATTCAATAAACATTATAAACACTAAGAACTTGAAATATATATACAATCTTAAAAATAAGAAGGGAACTTGTTGGAAATAATGGTTTTAGTGGGAAAAGTTATAGAGATTAGAATGTTTAATGTGAATGCAAATGACTAAACTTTTAAATGTATATACATACATATATATGTGTGTGTATATATATATGAAACTGTTACAAAAATTCTTAAAATAAAATAGAATAAACACCAATGAAATGGCTCAGAAGATAAAGTGATTCATCCTCAAGCTTTGCAATTTAAATCTGAGTCCTGGAACACATACAATAGTGGATGAAGAGAACTTAAGTCCACATATTTTGCTCCTCTGACCTTTACATGTTTGAATGGTATACACACACACACACACACACACACACAAAATTAACTGTTCTTTGTGTGACCTTCTATTTACCAAAGTATTAAGGCCAACAATTGACAGGTGGTATTAATAAAACTAAAAAAAAATTCTACGCAGCTATAGGAACATTTGGATGAGTGAAGCATGTCACAGAATAGTAAACATCCATTCCTGTGTATATATGACATAGAATATATGACCCAGAATATATAAAGAATGTTTATTAAAAAACAATGAATCAAAAAAAATAACATGTTCATTCAAAAAATATGGTTGGAGACATGAACAAAAAGAGTGCTTTCAAGAGAAGAAAATAAACTGGTAAGAATTATGTAAAAAATGTTCATTGTCTCTAGTAAGTAGGGAAGTACAAATCAAAACAATTCTGAGATTTATACCTCTCAGGTAGCATCATAAAAATTAACAAAAACAATGTACTGAAATATGTGTGTGATGTAAAAAGAATTTTCATTCAATTTTTGTAGGATTATAAAATTGTATTGTCACTATGAAATCAATGTGAAGAATTCTAATAATCAAGTAACACATATATAGAGAGATAGATACATATATATGTATCTATATATATATGCATATACATATACATGTTATTTGTATATATGTGTATATGCATATACACCTATACATATGCTAAAATTATTAACTATCCTACTTTAAAGATGCTTGCTCAGCCACATTGCCACTCTATTCATAAATTCACAATAGCTAGGAAATGGAAAACTTAAATGTCTTTCAACTGATGAATGAAAAATGAATATATTGAATGTGTGTGAGAGAGAGAGAGATACTATTCATCTGTAATGAGAAATGAAATTATGCACTTTACAAGCAAAAAAAACAGACTTAAAAACAATCATATTGGTTAAGATTCCCCAGACCAGAACAGACAAATGTCACATTTTAACTTTCTTGAGGATTCTAACTTCAGATCTTAAGATGTGAATACATATCATGAGGTAACTGAAAAAAAAAAAAACAAGAAAACTAGAATGGAGTTATTTTGTGCTAGGTGATTATAAAAACAGAGAGGGGAGTGTAGCAGGACACAAGCAATATGGTGGGGGAAAGGGAAGGGGCTCTAATTAGGAAGAGGAAAGAACACAAACACAGAAGAAGCAAATAAGAGATAAAAGAAAAGGGAGGGTGTCTGGGAAAGTCGTTAAAAATCATACTGTTAATTATTTTCCAAAAGGAAGAAATTGGACACATAAACTAATAAATGAAGGAGGGAAGGAAAGAGGCAGGAAGGAAGGGAAGGAGGGAGGGAAGAAGTTATTCAGTTATTTGATTTATATTTCTTTCATCTATGTATGAAATATTAACATTTCTACTGTAGTAAATCACTATAACTCCTTTGAGATGGTCCACAGTTTTATTTTTCCATCTCAGTATTCCATCCCTTATTCCCCAAAAGACCATCTCTCCCAAGCATCTTCATTATTATATTTGCTATTTTTACTTCCACCCCTTATCTCCCTCCTATTCTCATTCACTATACCTTACGTTTGTGGATTTAGAGGTTCTTGAATGCTTTTGTAAGGCTTAAAACATAATATTTAATTATGAGAGAATATATCACATTTGACTTTAGGTTTCTAAGTATCTCACTCAGGATGATTTTTCTTCATTTTTCACATCCATTTACCTGTGAGGTCCATAATTTTATCTTTTAACAGCTGACTTATATTCTATTATGTAAATGTATTACAATCTCATCCATTTACTACTTTTTTGGACATCTAGGGTGTTTCCTATTTCTGATTACTATGAATAGAGCAGTAATCAACATGGGTAAGCAAATTTCTCTGTAATAAGATTGTAGAATCCTAATAATGTATGCCCAAGCTGGATCTTGGGGTAGATCTATTCCCATTTCCTAAAGGAACTTGCTCAATGATTTTAAAAGTTGCTTTATAGGTTTTTATTCCCACTACCAGTGGATAAGAATTCCCCTTTCTCTGAGTCCCCACCAACATGTGGTATCATTTGTTTATGGATCTTTGTCATCCTGATTAGGAGAAGATGAAATTTCAAAGTGATTTTGACTAAGGATGCTGATTACTTTAAGTGAAACCAGCATTTAAATGGCCATTTCTGGGTCATTGGAGGAAGTAATTTATAATTGAATACACAGAGATAAGTAGGTGAGAAGCCATGGAAATTAGAGCTAAGGAAGACAATGGAAGGATTACTATTCAAAGAGTAACCATTGCAGGAAACTAGCCAAATTTCATGAGACATGCAACTCAAGGAGATACTAAGCCCTTATGCCAAGCTTGAAACAGTGTACTCACAGTGCCATCTAGCTTTCAACAGACAGACTGATTGATGGAAACTTTTACAAAAGGAAACAGGAAAGGGAAGAGGGGAACATGACCAAGTATTGGGGGTTGGGCAAAAGGACTGAATCCCTGTGGGCCATCAGAAAGAATGGAAACAGGCAACCAACTGCCATATTGATTTCCAAAGACTCTGTACAAGTATGCCATCCAACTTGCAATGGAGAATTATTCCCCCATGTTCTATATCCTAACCAGCATGAGTTGTTCCTTTTATTTTTTACCATAACCATTCAGACAAATTTAAGTTGAAATCACAGTCTTTTTGATTTGCATTTTCCTGATAGCTCAGGATGTTGAACATTCTTGTATGAAAAAGACTTTATTTCAAGTTTCCTAGTTAAGTAAATGTCAATAATCTCAATACATGCACAGTGAATTTAATAGAAATATTATCAAGAAAGAAATTTTAAATTATAAAATTCTTGTTTATCTCTTCTGTAATTTAACTACAGGCCTGATTCTGCTTCTGCCAAGAGTGTATGCAGGGACCATTGCATATCAGGCTGAACTAGAAGTAATAAAGTTTAGCTGGGCTAGGTGGTTTAGACAGGAACTTGGTTGATATGAGTACAGGAGAAATAGCCTCCTCAGGGGATGATTTTCAGTGAAAAGTTCCTCCTTCATTTGGGGGTAACAAAGTCTATATATGCTTTGTGGAGAAGGTAAGAGTTTTGGGGAATATACATCATTGTCTGGGTCTGAAGTGCTGGAAATGCTTCAGGTGCTAAAGAAGACTTCTAGGTACTTACTGGACATGTTCTCATAGCAAGAGAGGGCATTTAATCTGTAATTTCTCCACCACCTACCTGACTACAAGAGATAGGGTTAATAAGACCTATATGCAGTAGGACCTCTCTTATACAACTATGTAATAGAGATGACCATTTGGACCTCTGTCTCCCCCATTATTTAGCAATTTTATTTAAATTGTATTCATAAGCATATATTATTAAAGGGTCTGCTGTTTCCAAATTAACTATCAAGTAGACCATTAATTTGAGCTGTCTATCCCCATATTCTCACCTCTACTCACTTTTCCGCTCATGATCACTACTTGTTCCTCCTCTTCCAGCCCCTATCCCATCCATGCATATCAATCTATTCTAGTTCCCTTTCCTAAGGAGACCTATCTATCATTCCTTGACCCATACTCTAAACCCAGTCCCTCTGGTTCTATAGACAGTACATTGACTTAACAGCTGATATCCACATATAAGAAAATAGATAATATATTTGTCTTGGTGGTCTTGCTACCTAATTCAGTATGATGATTCCTAGTTACATTCATTTTACCTATAAATTTATTATTTCTTTCTTTTAAATACTGAATTTTTCAAACAAGAAAAAGTAAATGAAAGTTACCATGTTAACTGTGACCTGTAATCTTATGTTGGGAGTAGCTGTCTGAGGACACTTTAGATTACACTAGTTAGAAGGAACCCTAGGCTGCAATTTGGGACTATGTATCAAAAATCACCAAAATAACTTGAGTTTAAATCATCAGAGAAATAAACAAAAATTAATTTATCTTATATATAAGTTGAGTAAAATAGATAGTAATCAGTTCATATTACAGGCCTGAACCAAAGGATGGTACATATCAGATCATATTATTTTACTCTTTTCAAAGCCATTGAGACATAGGGGTGTACCTCAAAATAGAATTTAAGCCCAATGTGTTACAGTTCCTGAGTTGAAACCCCAATGTCTCAAAGAAAAATTAATTTGACTCACCAGTGAGTTGGCAGAGTAGGTAAAATGAACTACATTCAATTCTAAAAACCAGAGTTCCATCCAGGAAAGCATCAGAGCAGAAGTAGAGAATTGACTCCCACAAGTTTTCCTATGGCCAAAGTAAATGTAACCTGCAAAAAGTCACTTAATTAAATTTTAATACCTAATGATGAGTGAATATGAAATCTGTATTTGTTTTTGAATTGCTAATATTTGAAAATAAAGTTTTCAGACAATATATTCTAATTCACCTTATTTTGTCCTCCCTGATTTTTTCTACCTCCACAATGATGTAACTCCTCATGTTTTCCACTTTCCCCTTAGAAAACATACAAACAAATTAAAAGAAAAAAGCTATCCAAGATAAAACAAAACTAACAACTAAAGAAATAAGAAAAAGTTCACAAAGCACATAAACACAGAGATACATGCTGACAAAGGAAACCCCATAAAAGTACTAAATTGGGAGTCATAATATATAAGAAAATTACCAGCATGGTTAAAAATACAGTATGTTATGAGTAAAAAAATAATTATATAAATAATTATTCAAAATTACCATTGATTTATAAGTTGTCTGTTTGTTGCTTGGAATGAAGCCTGTACTTATGTATGGTTTTACTCCCAGTGAGACAGTACTGGACCAAACTAGGTTTTGACTTTGGAGAATTTGTCAAATAAAGTGAGCTTCATAGTGAGGAAGATCATATTCAGTTTCCATTATTAGTGGCTGGAGGCCAAATAATTTTGACCTGCAAAACCTGTGCAGAGCCTATGTATACCTTCATGATTTATAAAAGTCCATATGTGTATAAGTCCTGCTGTATCTGGACATTGCTGCCTTGCTTGCATTACTCCCAGCACCACTGTGCCTTACAATATATCTACCATGTCTTCTAAAAATGTTTCCTGAGCCAGGAAGAAAGACATTGGATGGCAATGTCTAATTTATGAGAGGGTGATCCAAGGTCTTTCACTCTGTATACTGTTCAGATATGGGTCTCTGCATCTGGCCCCATCTACTGCATATTCTATCTTCTGTGATGACACTGGAGCAATATATTGATCTATGAGTATAACAGAATGCTATTAGAAATCATTTTGTTGCTAAATTTCTTTAGCAGACAATAGTACCAGCTTTAAGCTTTAGACTCAAGTACTTTGTCGTGAGAAAAATGTCAGATATGTGTTCTGTCACATTGTGTAGGTCTCAAATCCAGTCAGATAGTGGTTGCTTTTTCCCTTGAAGGGGCCACTATTGCAGCAGTATATCATGTAGGCAGCTGAGTGTGGTAGATCAAATAGTATAAAGATGGGTTGGTGCTTAAATTTCTCCTCACTAGCAATGAAGAATACATTTCAGTACCAACAACACAATTCAGAAGGTAAAGGCTTTAATTAGGCACATGATTTTCTTCTCTATGTTCAAAAAAATGTAGGTGTTTTCTTCAACAATAGAGCCATAATCAGTTTTTGTGGAGCATTCAGTAGCTTATGCAATAGTTTGATTTGCTGGGGTATTACCATGAGGACACATTGGTCAAGAAATATATTAGATATAACCCATATATAGAATTGGAGACTTCATTTGGTGTCAAGAGATGCCTAATTGGGTCATTCTCTACCATTATTCAATACAAATACCATTTGATATTCCTTTATAGTTTTATATATTATATCCTTTAGCTGTTAAATATTAAGTCTACTATGGTAGCTTTCAGACTGATCATACTTTTAGCTGTACCCCTGAGTATTCTATTTTATCCTCTTCACTCTCCTATATCCATCTAATTGTTCTATTCCAATGTTGCCTCCAAATAGTTCCATAATTATTTATATTATTTCTCAATTCTCAGAAAACCCTTCCCTCTATCTTAATTCTTGGATGCTTTTGTTGAGGCTTAATAGCTAACATCCAAATATAAGCTAATATATACTATATTTGTCTTTGGAATTCTGAGTAACTCAAAAATGATGGGGTTTTTTGCCTTTTGTTTTTTTTTGCGGGGTGGGTTGTTGTTGTTCCACCCATTTAACTATGTTTCATTATTTTGTTTTTAACAGCTGAGCAATATTTCTTTTTGTAATATACCATATTTTATTATTAATTTCTCCACTATGGATAGGTAGGCTATTTCCTACTTGTAAATAATGTGAATCAGCAGCAATGAATAGGAGCTAGTAAGTGTCTCTATAATATGGATTCCCTTAGATGTATGCCCAACAGTGATTCACCTGGAACATGAGGTACATGATTCCCAGGTTCACAACAGAAAACCACACTGATTTCCAAAGTGGTGGGACAAGTGTCTATTTCCACCAGCAGTGGATAATGGTTCTTATTACTTATCATCCTCACTAGCATATGTGGTCACTTGTTTTATTGATGTTGGCCATACTGATGAGTGAAAATTAAAACATCAACATGGTTATAATATGCATAATTCTGATTACTAAAGATGCTGAACTTTTCATTAAGTGAAACCAGCATTCAATGGCTAATTACGGGTAATTAGAGGAAAGGATTTATATTTGAATACAAAAAGGATAAGTAAGCAAAACATATGGAAATTAGAGGTATAGAAGACAATGAGAAGATTACGATTCAGAGAAAAACCATAGAAAACAGAGTACCCTAAACCTTTGAAACATATGTCAGATGGGGATATTAAGCAATTTCAGCATACACACATACACACACACACACACACACACAAACAATTTTCTGATTTTATCATCATAAAAGAGGCTAGCCATATATGAATACAAATTTGTTAGCAAACTTAAACAACATATAGTTTGGAGGTGGGGGATGAGAAACTATAAAGTGCTAAGCATTGTAGGCAGATATTTAATAGGGAAAATACAAAATATAATAATAGAGAAATCAGCCTATCCCAAAGGAAACTGCCATTAATAATGTACTCTCTCTGGAGAAAGCCCTTTTGGTACTCACAAATCCTAGACACAGATTTTATTCTCACCCTTAAAATCTCAAGCCAAGGTATGCTTGAAGGAGTGATTACCTCTGTGCTCTCAGCACCATCTAGCTTTCAACCAAACAGGATAATTGATAGAAACCACTACAGAAAAGAAGAGAACAATCACAGGAGGAGAGAGGGAAGAAGTGAGGGACCTGGGTGGGAAAGGGAACAGGGGAACATGATCAGGAATTCAGTGCGGGGAAGAGAACTGAAGCCCTGAAGGCTGGTAGAAAGAATGGAAACAGACAACCTTGGGAGGTAGGAGATAGGACATCCAGAATGTACCAGAGACCTGGGAGGTAAAAGACTCTCAGGACTCAAAGGGAGGGTCCTTAGATGAAATGCCCTACAGTGGGGAGGGGCAACTTGTAGAGACCACCTTCAGCAGAAAGACGGGGCATCAAGTGAGAGAGGGGTTTGCCATCCCACAGTCAAAAACCCTGACCCAACCGGGCAGTGGTGGTACATGCCTTTAATCCCAGCAGTTGGGAGGCAGAGGCAGGTGGATTTCTGAGTTCGAGGCCAGCCTAGTCTACAGAGTGAGTTCCAGGACAGCCAAGGCTATACAGAGAAACCCTGTCTCGAAAAACCAAAACCAAAACAAACAAACAAACAAACAAACAAAACAACGACAACAACAACAACAACAAAAAAAAAAACCTGACCCGTATTTGTTCCTGTCTAAAAGAACTGCAGGGTCAAAAATGGAATAGAGTCTGAGGAAAAGAAAGTCCAGTGACAGGCCCAAATTGGGATCCAGCTCAAGGAGAGCCCCCAAGGCCTGACCCTGACACTATTACTGAGGCTATGGTGTGTTTATAAACAGGAGCCTTGCATGGCTTCTTTCTGAGATGGGCAACAAGCAGCTGAAAGAGTCAGATGCATACATTTACGTACAATGGACAGAAGCTGCTGGACCCTGTGGCTGAACTAGGGAAAAGCTGAGCAGGAGGGCAACTGTGTAGAGAGGACCAGCAGTCTCAATTAACCTGAACTCCTGAGATCTCTCAAACACTGGGCACCAACCAGGCAGCATAGAGCAGTTGATATGAGGCCCCAACACATATAGAGCAGGGGAGTGTCCTATCTGGACTCAGTCAGAGGGTGGATAGAGGGAAGAAGGGGGATAAAATCTGGATTGCAAAAAAGATTAAATAAAATTTTAAAAAGCACACAGAGGGACCCAAGAATATGAAATGACTGTGTTTTTTTTTCTAAAAGGATTTAAAGAGTCATCTCAAAGCCAAAACATATTCTTTGATTTCTGTCGGGTACATATAATGTATGCTCACCTTCAGAGACATAGGAAGAATGATGCAGAAGCCTGTTTGCTGCCACATCGCATTACATACAAGTTATGACAATGGTTAAAGTTCAGTTAGTACCCTTTCAGGCAGACTGACAGAAATAAAGAATGGGGAGAAATATTTTGCTATGAGTACATACATAATAGAGACTTAAACGTGAAACTGGCTTAATTTGCTGTTATTGTGTGTCTGATATATTTCTTCATTTTGTATGGGCATATTTTCTTCCAAATATTTTTCTTTTTTATTTTTATTTTATATTTTATACTTTATTTACGTTTCAGGTGCCATCCCCTTTCCCATTTCTCCTCCCTAGAAAACCCCTATCCCATGCCCCCATTTCCTTTTTGCTTTTATACAATTTTTTAAATATTAATCAAAGGCTTTATAAGTTTGGTAATGCTCAATCAGAAGTGTAACCCAATACCCAACCTAGATATATAAACTATCTTTGACTGGTAGAGACACATGAACATCTGCCTCCATGCCCACACCCTCTTTCTCTCTCTCATCACCTAGCTTCTCCTCTCCTTCATTTTCTCCTCTCCTTACTCCACCTCTTCCTCTCAGTACTCCTTCCCCCTTAGCTCCTCCTATATATCACCCTTCCTGTTAAAGTAAAACCTTTCTCTCAAAATATAATTAGAGCATAATTATTTCTAATTGTACCGGTGAGGTACAAGATAGTCCTAATACCCAGTCCATCATTTTGTTGACTAACCAGAACCTCTGTCATCTCTCCTAACTAAAACACTTAGTTTTGAACCTGGCTTTTTTCTTGGCTTTAGAATGAATGTCAGTTGAAGACCATCCTCTCAGATCTTTTCTATCAAAGTAAATAGCCAGGATTGGCTATGAGACTATAGGTCTTCAACCCCATCAGAAATCCAGAATGACTGAGTTGACTGAAATTATGGGAAGCACTAAGCATAGCTTCAAAAACTTCGCCAATTTATAGACACCGCTGAACACCTGGAAAGCCCCTATACTACTGAACATTGGAGCATCAAGTCTTCAGCCTTCTGGCCCAGAATCATCTGACAGTCTCCAGCAGTATATGTAGGGGAGGATGGCCTTGTCAGGCATAGGTGAGAGAGGAGTTTCTTAGTCCCATAAAAAATGAACAAAGAGTGTGTGGGGGGGGGAATGTGAGGGTAGGAAAGGGGTATTGGGGGGTAGGTGCGGGCACTGCCTCATAGAAGCATGAGGAGGGGGTATGGGATCGGAGGTTTCTGGGTGGTGTGAGGAAGTGGGGTAAGGGGATAAAATCTGAAATGTAAATATAATACCCAATTTTTAAAAAGAAATGGAAAAAAAAGAAAAATAGGAGATTTAATAACACAAAGGGAAGGATTTAGAAATTTAGGAGGCAATTTATGTTAATGGAAACAGCATCGTAGAAACTGGAAAATCACATCCTCATAGAAGCACAAGGAGGGGGGATTGGATAAGGGGTTCCTGGGTGGTGGGGGGAATGGGATAAGGGGATAAAATTTGAAATGTAAATATTACAACCAATTTTAAAAAGGGAAGAAAAGTTGTTAGAACCAACATCTTTTAAAAAATCTCAGCCCTCTAGGAAAAAAATGGTTTTTTTCTTGATACTAAAACTTGTTCTGAGAATTGTATATTGCAGAATACACAGCCTTAGTGTTATCTACTTATCAAGCATATTGGAATAGCGAAGACTCAACCCGCAGACCACTTGAAGCTGATGAAGAAGGAAGACCAAGAGGGGATGCCTCAGTTCTACTTAGAATGAGTAACAAAAATACTCAAGGGAGCAAATATGGAAACAAAACATGGGACAGAGACTGAAGGAGGGGCCACCAGGAGACCATTCCACCTGGGTATACATCCCATGTACAGTCACCTAAGCTAGACACTGATGTGGATGGCTGGAAGTGCATGCTGTCAAGAACATGATATAGCTGTCTCCTTAGAGGTTTGCCAAAGACTAACACATTCAGAGGACAATGCTCACAGTTAACCACTGATATGATCAAGGGTTTCCCAATGGAGAACTTAGAGAGAAGACTGAAGGAGCAGAAAGGGTTTGTGACCCCAGGAGGAAAGCAACAATACCAAACAACCAGAGGCCCCCAGGATCTAAACTACCAGCCTGGGAGCACATGGGGAGGGACCCATGACTCCAGTGGTATATGTAGGGGAGGATGGCCTTGTTGGGCATAGGTGGGAGAGGAGTTTCTTGGTCCCATAAAAAACAAACACAGAGTGGGGAGGGAATGTGAGGGTGGAGAGGGGGTAGTGGGGGGGTAGGTGCGGGCACTGCCTCACAGAAGCACGAGGACTGGGGATGAGATAGGAGGTTTCCAAACATTTTTCATTTCAGTTACACTCCGATTCATATAACCAACAAGACTATTAGTTAAGCCTTTGAAGCCTTGAGATTGGCAACACACAGTCATCAAGGAAGTGGCAGTATTTCTGGCAACAGTAATTAAAGATACCTCTTTTAGTGATGACATTTCCAGATTATCCCAGGATATGTCCTAGGTTTCATTAGGGCTTATAAACTGTCTTTGTACAATTGTGGTAGGGGTCTTCCTGGAATGAAGACCTTTATCCCAGGAGGTAAATCCTCTTTGCTTCTGTATGCAGACAGTACTGAGAAGTCAGCATGAGGAAAACCCATCCCTCCCTAAGTTTCTTTTGTTTTACATGTAGGGCAAAATTTTCCACTCTTCAACTGCTCCTCATAGGGTTATTGCTTATTAAAGTCTTCAACCTGTATCCGAGCATTAAAAGGAGTCTATTTAGTTTGCTTTTTGATGTTGAACTTGTTGTTATGTAACTTTCTACTAACAGATAATAAGCTAAGTCTTTTCCAGAATAAATATAATTTTGTTTCTAAAATGCCCTTATTGTCACATATATACTTACAAAAAGTATGGGTTTAAACCAAAATTTTGAAATCTTATTCTTCAGTGTTAGTGGTATTAAATTTCTGTTGTTTTACATTTTAGATTTTGTATTATTTGTTTTTAAATTCTTCTCTCATTCATTACATATGCTATGTACTTTCCCCTTCCTCATCTTCATGAACTCCTCCCCTATATCTATCCTGTCATTCAGATTCACTCCTCCAACATTTAAAAAAAAGAGCAAGTTTCCCAAGTATATATGAACTAAGCGCAGCATAACATATTACAATAAAACTAAGAACAAGCCCTCTCATCAGGGCTGGTTGATGCAACCATCAGTGTTTTAATTGCTTCTGAATGAACTAATTGAAAGGACGCTTTAGATTTCCTTGTTACAACTATTTTTTAAATCTCATTATTAGGCTATTTTGATGAGTGGATTTAGGAATAGAGCAAAACATGAGCTATGCTTCCTAGGTAATCCTGACAAGAACAAACTCACATTAAAGCTAATTATGACCTTTTCCTTTCAGTATCCTCCACCAAAACTAAGAACCTATTCCAGTGATCTGATCCGGTAAGTAGACCCTCGACAGGAAGTGAGTCATGAAAGCACTGAACAATAAATGTGCCTCTGGTGAGAGAAAATATGGTGAAATTACAAGGACCAAAATTTCTTTCCTTTTCAACTTTCCCCGGTGACAAGCATAAAAGACACACCCACCTTCTTTATGTTACTGTGGTCACTGAAGCGTAAACAAGTACCTTGTTTTTTCCTATTTCAGGTATTGGATTTCATTGCTAGAACTGTGAGTTTGCTATTATATTGATATTACAAGTTCTACCATTTTATCTTAAGCTTGTTTTCTTCAGATATAGATTTACAAATGCATACTAAAAAAAGTTTTGCTTTTGTAAATAATGACACAAAGAATAAAGCGTTAATTCAGGGATTAAAAAATTATGAGTCAGTTGGCACAGATTGAAAATAAAATTTTGCATAGAATTTTCAATAGGTTTGTCGACTTAAAAAACTGTTAATTTCTATCTAAATCATTAAATACAATGTGGTGTCTAACACAGAATGTTTGAATCCTATAGTTCTTTAGTATTTCTGCTAAAATGACTCTAACTCCAAAAGTAAGAAGCAAACTTTTATAGGAGATGTTTATTTTAGTGTCACATAATTCAAGTATTATGCCAATTACCTTGTATTTTTGCATGTGTATTCTCAATTATTTTAAGCAAATTGTGGGTTGGTTTTTTTTTTTATATTCATTACTACTTTTAGACTGTCAGTAAAGCTGCTAGTTATGATAGCAAAAGAAAAAAAACCCAGTGGATGGAAAAGTATTGAATACTGAGGAAGATGGGCTCAAGAAGGATCAGAGTGATGAGATATCATCTTGAAAAGAAGAGGGATGAGAAACATATTCAGGTGAGCATAGTGGCAAATTCTTGTTCATTGAAAAATGGTTCTTATTAAGATAGAATTTCATGTGAAAGTATACACATATCCTAAAAATGCCCTGAATGAAATTTAATTATGGAAATAATGTCATTTTAGGATATTTAAGTGTTTGTTGTTGTTATTATTTCTGCATTTTATTATTAATTCCTTTATTTACATTTCAAATATTGTCCCCCTTCCTGGTCTTCCTCTGAATACTCCCCACAACATTCCCCCTCCCATTTACCTCTAAGAAGGTGCTTCCTTACCCACCCACCATTCTAGCATCCCCCTTTGATGGGGCAACAAATGTCCACAGGACCAAGAGCCTCCCTCCCCAATGATGCCAGATAAGGCCATCCTCTGCTACCTATATAGCAGGAGTCATGCACCTTCTCATGTATAATTTTTGGTTGGTGGTTTAGTTCCTAGGAGCTCTGAGATGTACAGTTGGTTGATATTATTGTTCTTCCTATGGGGTTATAACCCCTTCAGTGCCATCAATCCTTCCCCAAACTCTTATATTGGGGTCCCTGGGCTCAGACAAATGTTTGACCTTAGTCAGGCGCTTGCAGAGCCTCTCAGAGGACAGCTATACTAGGATTCTATCTTCAAGCACTTCTTGGCATCAGCAACCCAGATGTTACTTAATGAAAGAATCAATACAAAAATGTAGTACACTTACACAATAAAATACTACTCAGCTATTCAAAACAATGACTTTATGACATTTGCAAGCAAATGGATAGACTAGAAAATATCATACTGAGGTAACCCAGACCCAAAAGAACATACATAGTGTGCACTCACTGATAAGTGAGTATTAGACCCAAAGCTCAGAACTCTCACAATATAATTTATAGACCATATGAGGCTTAACAAGAAGGAAAACGAAAGTATGGATGTTTCAATATCACTTAGAAGGGGGAACAAAATCTTATAGTTTCTGTTATGAGTGTTTTCCCTTGTAGGTTCAGGCATCAATATCTATAAGTTTGTACCTGTTTGCCAAATGCTTTTCTGGGTCCCTCCATGTTGGTTGGTGGCTTATTCCCTGGGAGCTCTCAGGGATGGTCTGGCTGGATGATATTATTGTTCTTCCTATGGTGTTGCAAACCCCTTCAGCTCCTTCAGTCTTTTCTCTAACTCCTCCCTTGGGGACCCCATGCTCAGTCCAATGGTTGAATGCCAGGATCCACCTCAGTATTTGTCAGGCTCTGGCAGAGCCTCTCAGGAGACAGCTATATCAGACTCCTTCTTGGCATTGACTGTAGTGTCTGGGTTTGGTGACTGTTTATGGGATGGATCCCCAGGTGGGGCAGTCTGTGTGGCCTTTCCTTCAGTCTCTGCTCCACATTTTGTCTCTGTATTTGCACTCATGAGTATTTTTCCCACTTCTAAAAAGGAAAAGTGAAGCACTCAAACTTTGGTCCTCCTTGTTTTTGACCTTCATGTGGTCTGTGAATTGTATCCTGGGTGTTCTGAGTTTTTGGGCTGGTATCCACTTATCAGTGAGTCCATATCATGTATGATTTTTTTGTGATTGGGTTACATCACTCAGGATGTTATTTTCTAGTTCCATCCATTTGCCTAAGAATTTCATAAGTTCATTGTTTTTAATAGCTGAGTAGTATACCATTGTGTAAATATATCATATTTTTTGTATCCATTTTTTTCTGTTGAGGGACATCTGGGTTCTTTCCAGGCTCTATCTATTATAAACAAGCCTGCTATGAACATAGTGGATCATCCGTCCTTGTTATATGTTGGAGCATGTTCTTGCTACATGGCCTGGAGTGGTATAGCTGGGTCCTCAGGTAATACTATATCCAATTTTCTGAGGAACTTCCAGATTGATTTCTAGAGTGGTTGTACCAGTTTTCAATCCCACAAAAATGGAGGAGTGTTCCTCTTTCTCTACATCCTTGCCAGCATCTGCTGTCATCTGAGATTTTGATCTTAGCCATTCTGACTGGTTTGAGGTGCAATCTCAGGGTTATTTTGATTTGCATTTCCTTGATGACTAAGGATGTTGACCATTTCTTTAGGTGCTTCTCAGACATGCAATATTCTTCAGTTGAAAATTCTTTGTTTAGCTGTGTCGCTCATTTTTAATAGGGTTATTTGGTTGTCTGGAATATAATTTCTTGAGTTCTTTGGATATATTAGATATTAGCCCTCTATCAGATGGATGATTGGTAAAAAACCTTTTCCCAATCTATTGGATGCCATTTTGTCCTATTGACAGTGTCCTTTGACTGACAGAAGCTTTGAATTTTATGAGGCTTCATTTGACTATTGTTGATCTTAAAGCATATGTCATTGGTGTTCTGATCAAGAAATTTTTACCTATGTAGATGTTTTTGAGGTTCTTCCCCACTTTCTCATCTATTAGAAGAGTATCTGGTTTTATGTGAACATTCTTGATCCACTTGGACTTGAGCTTTGTACAATGAGATAAGAACAGAATGATTTGAATGCTTCTGTATGCTCACCACCAATTGAACCAGTATTATTTGTTGAAAATGCTGTCTTATTTCCAGTGGTTGGTTTTAGCTCCTTTGTCAAATATAAAGTGACCATAGGTAGGTGGGTTCATTTCTGGATTTAGTTGTATTCCATTGATCTTCCTGCCTGCCTATGTACTAATGCCATACAGCTTTTATCTCTCTGTAATACACCTTGAGGTCAGGCATGGTGATTCCCCCAGAAGTTCTTTTATTGAATAGTTTCTGCTATCCTTATTTTTTTGTTATTCCAAATAAATTTGCAAATTGCTAGAACTCTATGAAGAATTGAGTTCTAATTTTGATGGGGATTGCATTGAATCTGTAGATTGCTTTTGGCAGGATGGCCATTTTTACTATATTAATCCTACCAATCCATAAGCACACGGCATCAAGTAGAGGGATGGGCTCGCCATTTCTCTGTCAAAAACTCTGACGCAGAATTGTTTTTGTCTAAAAGAACTGCAGGGACAAAAATGGAGACGAGCCTGAGGGAAAGAATGTCCAGTTACCAGCCCAAATTGGAACACAACTCAAGGGAAGGTCCAAGGTCTGACACTATTACTGATGCTATGATATACATACAGACATAAACCTAGAATGGCTGCCCTCTGAGAAGACCAACAAGAAGCTGACTGAGACAAATGTAAATACTTAAACTCAAACAATAGTCATAAGCTGGAGACTCCTGCAGTTGAATTAGGGAAAGGCTGGAAGAAGGTGAGGAGGGTGACCCAATAGGAAGAACAGCAATCTCAACAAAACTCTACTCTCCATATCTCTCAAACACTGAGACACAAACCAGGCAGCATACATTAGATGGTTCAATGACCCTGACATATATACAGCCTGGTCTGGCTTGAATGAAAAAAGATTCACCTAACCCTGGAGAGACCACAGGCCATAGGGAAGGGGGAAGCCTGGTGGGTGTGAGGGATGTTGAGGTTATGGGGACTTTCTTTTGAATGATATGAGGAGCTGTCAGAGGGCAGAATGGGAGGGCAAAAATGACTGGAGTGTTAAAAAAGATTAAAGATAATAATAATGAAAAATAGCAATTAAAGATATAAAATTCCTGGAACTTTCCCTTTCACTGGAATTTTTGATACAAGTGGGGAGGTATACTGAGATCTGTCTCAGTCATAAAAGCCAGGGGAGTTGTAGTTATAGAAAAAAGAACTATGTCACAGTCCCCATAACAGAGTGACACAAATTCTGTGAAAATGGTCAGTAATTCATTCTGACATTTCTGTCTATATGCCAATAATTTCCTTATAAAGCCAATGTTAGGACATAGTTTCTATAACATTTTTTATGGTTTTGTATCACTGTCACCAGATGAAGAAAACACTTTCTCTTTTCTATTAGAAATAGTATGTCTCTGCTTTTGCAGTCAATCCTGAACTTGCCGACAAAATTGTTTAGACTGCAACATTCTCTGAAGGTGATAGAGGCCTTCAAAACATTTATGTTATAATTTTAAGGAAGCTGAATGTTAATACTAGTAATATTGTCATTTAAATATTGTTGTTTAAAAAATGCATTTGCCCTAAGGGATTTCTCAGCAGTTAAGCGTAATGACTCTCCCAGAGAAACTGTTCAATTTCCATCAGCTATTTTTCTGTTTACCATGATCTGTTTTTCCAGTTAGAAGGGAACTGAGGCACTCTTCTTGCCTTTTCAGGACCTGCAAGCATCTGTTCCATACATATGTCTTCAAACACTAATACAAGACAAGTAACAAAATATTATTTTTAGAAACTTACACTATGCAATTGTCATACTTTTCAGAAAATTGAGCCTACATCAGCAAAACTAATTTATTTTTAGGATTTTATTAAAATTTGGGATTTATTGTTATCCAGTAAATTCTGACTTTGTGAATTATCACAAAATGTCTATCAATGACTTTAGTAGTATGCTTATGACATAGAAGAATCCTGACTATACATGATCTCCCTGCCATATGGGTCTCTCCAATTTCACTGGAAGAAATTAATCCTTCTCTGCAATGGTATTTTCTGAAGAAGATGCTTAGTAATGCAGTCAAATGGAGTAAACAATCCATCTTTGTTTATATACTAATAAAAAACTCAATTCACTATAACCTCATATACATGAGTTTTAAAGGTTTTCTTCATGAGGAATTATGCTCTATTTGAATGTCTAGTGTTTCCTAATTCCTATAAAGACACGACTTGGGGTACAGGTAAAAAGTAGAATTTTAGAAAAATAAAATACTTATGAGTAGGATAATAAACTAGAACCTGCATTGAACATATACTCTGGATTTTATATTGCCAATTGCAAATTCCCCAAAAGAAAGCTCTATTGTCTGGCTAAAGAAAGAATTCAAAGATGGCCTATTGGAAAGAAATCTGCAAGACTGGATATTCTGTGATTTCAAGGCCAGCCTCAGCTTGTTTGAACATATTTGACCACCATCCTCTATCCAGTAGGACAACACAAAAAATTTACAATTGTGTCTGCACATATTGTGCACCTTGTGAGAGCTTTGGTTGAAATTTCAAGATTTTTTTTGAAACCAGATGATTTGTTGATTGAACATGCTACCAAAAATCTATGTTTTGGTTTAAAAAAAGAAAACTGTGCTGCCATCAGAATACTTGGATATCTCTTTCTTTATTCCACTTTCTCTTCAGCATTGGTAGCATTGATGCAGGGACTTAGATAATCTGCTGGTGTGTCTTCAGATGGCAAAGCATGCTCCGCAATCTCTACCTTGCAAGTGTCACATTGTTGGCATTGGTTAGGCTTGTTGCACACAGGCCAAACTAGAAAGTTTTAAGAATGACTATTAATTAGAATGTTGATCTTATCCTCTAAGATCATCAAATTGTTTCTCCCTGCAACCTAGTAGAGGCTGAGTACAGAATAGATGCAGGAAATAGTTCATGCTCCTGACATAGTTCTAATCACTGGAAATGAAATCCTCTTCTTAAAGTACCCCTCTTCCCTTTGAAGCACCATGCATCTTGGTGGCATCAGAGAAATAGTATTAGGTTCTGACTTAAACTGCTCTGTGTAACACCTCTGTAATGTTTTCCCATTGCTTTCTTCACTGGAAAAGAGCTTTATAAAAGTAGCTATCTACTTAGTTCTCACCTGCATATTGTTCTTTTCATCTCTGTCCACTGACCCAACATCACCTCCTTCAATCTCTCCTTCATACTGAATTTGGCATGACCATATTAGATACTGGATATACCAAACAATAAAACTGCCTTAATCTAGAAGAACACTTCTCAGCCATGGCCCTGGATCAATCATTTGTACCGCCGTCACTTTCCCTGCAATCATGCAAGGAATACTTCTTGTTATTAGATTCTTATTTGAACATCATTTTCCTTCCAGATTTCTTGAGCAAAAAAATATTTTGGCTGTTTCTTTTGTTATCAGAATACATTTCTCAGTCCATCCTTATCTTCAGCTTTGAAACAATAAGGGTCATTGATCTTTGCACTTTTGATTTGTACCATCTAGCTCTTGTCAGTGTGGATTTGTCAAGATCTCTGCTTCCTCTGAATATTCTTCTGCTTTGTAGGAGTGGAGCAACTGGAAACCTGGAAGGGGAAAGTGGTGACCTGGAGGTTGGATATATTCTTTTAGGATGACTTGTGAATAATATCTTTTTGACTGATTTATTTCCTCTGGTGACTAACATCTTCATAATCTACTAATTCTTCAAATCTATGTTGATTAACAACTTTCACTCTGTCTCTCTGTCTCTCTGTCTCTCTGTCTCTGTCTGTCTGTCTCTCTCTTTCTCTCTCTCTCTCCTCTATCATCTATCTATCTATCTATCTATCTATCTATCTATCTATCTATCTATCTATCTAACTATCTATCTATCTATCCATCCCTCATTTCTTTTTCATTGCACTAAATATAAAGGCAGAGTTCAAGAGGAACACATTGTAATTTTTATTCCGTCTCTTGGCCAGGATCCTCCCAAATTCCTGTTTCTTGTGAGCTAAACCTTGTTTCCAGAATGTACTGGAGAAAATTTCAATTCAGAAGTTTCAATACCAGAGCCACTAATGTGAAACTCTTGCTTTGTTGAATAATGAATCCTGGACATTTTCGTCTAAACTATCAATCAGTTGTGATAAAGAACAGACAAGTATCATAGAGGAGAAGTCTCTGGGAAGTGATACCTTAGGGTCAGCATGCAGAAAACTTTGTTCCAAAAATAACAAGGTCATAAGTCTGTTCCCTATTGAACTTACTAGTGACTAGAATCACTAAGTGGCACTGATTATGAAAACATGGAGACATCATAGATACCAACTGAATCTTGTCACTGTGTGGCATGGGGGTATTTCCTGAGAACATGACAGAAGAGGCTACTGGTAAAAGTGAAAGCCATTTGCCCCAGTGTTTGGGGGATGCAAGTACCATAGGATAACCAGCAAGATCAGCCACAGCCATGGGGTGGAGACAACCATAGCCTAGAATACTAGCTGTTTATGTGCTGCAGAGGACAGATTTGGAAAAATTACCCAGACCATTAAAAGATACTAGAAAATAGTAATATCGCAGATATTAAGACATTGAGTTATTAACACCACTGAAGTTTGATTTTTGCTTGGTTCACATTGTTGCTTGATTCTCCTCCCTTGAAGAAAAAGAAACATATGTAGCAGAGGATGGCCTTGATATCAATGGAAGGGAGGTCCTTGGTCCTGTGGAGGCTTGATGCTCCAGGGTAATGGGAGCTAGAAGGGTGAATCAAGAGTGGGTGAGTGGGTGGAGGAACATTGTCATAGAGGCAAAGGAGAGGGGGAGATGCAACCAAACGAAAGTTATATTTGTAACTAAGGTAACTGATAGTGTAGATAATCATATTTACCATTTAAATATACACTTTAAGTATATACTTAGAAGACAATCAAGAAAACTTAAAATTTGAATTTGTGATTATAGAAGTTTGGTCTTATAGTGGAATATTTTGTTAGGGTTAGGCTAATTTATCAGAACTCCATTAATAAAAGTTAGAACTTTAAACTCTTAAAGTCTCAATATAACAGTGGTATAGTAAGGGAAAGAAACATGACACATTTAGCCACTATAAATTGAGATTAGATAAGGGAGTAGCAGAAGGTCTTTGAAAGGTTATATCTGAACTTGTTTATCCTTTATCATGAAGCCTATGAGCAAGACAAACTCATCAGTCTTTCTGATAAGAGATCTGATAATCTTAAATGGTTAAAAAATTGACTAATCTGGTGGTGGATTCCCTTGGGATAAGGAACTAGTTGTCTGTTTTCTATCTGTCTTTGTAATCAGAAATCTGGGAAGAATAAATTATAATCTAGATGTCATGCATTAATTAAAATGACAGAGGTTAGTGTATAGTCCACTCCCTACACACTTTTCCCAGGTTCCAGTTGTCTCCATCACAGCTCAGGCAGAGGTAGTCTGGCCATCAGGCCTAGAAGATTATAGGCTTTCTCCTGTGGAGGAAAATGTGGGAGCAATGACTTTCTTTTAGGCAATATGAGACATTTAATTCTTTGGGTGTCCTCTGTTTGTCTACAGATTGGACTGGCCCCTGGCCCCAGAAAAGGAAATGGAACCATCTCTCACAGCTATCATCATACCACAATTCAGGTAGAGTTACTTGCCGCTGTGCCCATATCTTCTTGGAGAATTTATGGGACTTCACTGTAAGGATTTGGAGGTCTCTGTCTGTCATAGTTAATTTAAACATTTAATGTTATATAAACATATAATGTTAGCAGATTTCTGACAAGATTGAGAGCGAGAATAGATTAAGTATATCTGAATTAGACAATCTATGTCTGTTTTTAGTTGCTTGTTCTAGGTTGTATCCAGGAAATGAAGAGAGTACACTATACCTTAATGACAATAATAACAGCAGAAAAAACAAGGCTAAGCATATATTTAAGGTGATCTTTAACATTTTTACTGTTATAACTCTTTAAATTAGTATTAACAATATTATTTACCAAGGCAAGATAAAAATAATAAGAAAATTTTATCTTAATTGTTAGGTGTCTTTGGCGACTTTAAATCAGGATGTTCTCCTAAAGAAAAATGACAAGCGGGGACTGCCCATAACAAAGATGGAACCATAGAGAAAAATCATGTGGTTGTTATATCTTAGAGTGGAACGACATTTATCTATAGAAGCATGGCTATGTATCAGCAGAGGCAAACATACAAAGATACAAATAGACATGTTATGTCTGGTGGACAGGGGTTTGTGTGCAGATTTCTCTCTGTCACTGCAAGCAGCTACCGAGCTGATCCTAGCAGCACGGTCTAAGCAGCAGTCTAAGTGGTGGTCAGGAGCATCTGAGGCAGGCACATGGAGCACCTCTTCTGCTCTTTCTCCCACCACAGCTGGCTTAGAGCTGGTGCAGATTAGAATAGAAAGGAATCAGAGAAAAAATTTTCCAAGGAAGTAGAAATTTAAAACTGCCCACTGGAGGAGACAGCTGGTAGCAGCGGTGGCTGCAGAGAAGTTAAGTCCGAAACAAGATCTGGAGAGGGAAAGGGACAAGGAGCACAGAGCAAGCTAGCTGAATCAAGGAATAAAGCAGTTGGAAGGAAAGATGGGCAAAAGCCTACACTTAGAAAACCTTCCATTTTTCAGATCACTGGCAAGAATTGTAAAAGTTTTTTCAATGTGAGATTACGTGGCCATTTAGAGTTATTATCTAGCAGGTATTGGGGCCCAATTTACTCTGTAAATTTGGAAGCCTTTAAGAACAGAAGGCATCCCAGTATGGAGCTTGGAAGTACCAATGAAGACATTATCTTTGAGTAAGGATAGGAGTTATTAACCCTATCAATTGTGTCATCTCAAGGAGAAATTAATAACTAAGAATAAAACAAACAGCCAGACTAAATTATCAGGTCACCAGGAGGTAACCTAGGGGCTGAACTGCTGATCCACCTCCCAAGCTATGGGGCCAGTGCCCAAGGAAGAACAGTTTACCTAGGCCAAGGATTTTCCAGCAGTGTGTGTGTGTGTGTGTGTGGGTGGGTGTGTGTGTGTGTTTGAGAGAGAGAGAGAGAGAGAGAGAGAGAGAGAGAGAGAGAGAGAGAGAGAGAGAGAGACTATCTCAAGGAGAGAAAGAAAGCTCACTCAAAGGTAGAGGTCCTAAAATGAGGAGTCATTGAGAAAGGACCAATCATATAGGCTATGAATACTTCTAGTAATGAGGACACTGGGGGGGGGTGGTGTATGCAAGCTCAACATCTCTCCCTTGAGTCTAGGTATCACTTACCCTGACTAGAGGGAGGTGGCATTTACCAATTTGCCAGTGTTTAGATAGAGAAGAATATCAATCCAATGGTTAGAAAGTCCATGAGGTGGAAGGAAATGTGAATCTGACCATTTTCAAATCCAAGTCACTGCCCCAAATGATGTGGTTTATAAAGCCAAGGATATACTTTTGTGGAGCACAGTATGATGCAAAGGGTTGCATCAGCAGGCCCAGGCAAAGGCATTTCTTCCCCCGAGGTACAAGCCATAAGATGTGTCTAGTATAAAATAGCATTTATTTGGGAGAGTGGGAAGGAAAGTTTGGAAGGGAGTAGCAGCACAGAAGGGGGAGAGAAAGAGGGGGGAGGTAGGGGAGAGGGAGAAAGAGGAAGAGGAGGTTGTCCAGGAACACAACGAAAGAAGAGGGAGGTAGAAGTGGACAGAAGAGGGTCAGAGAAATAAAAATGGGTAGAGAGAGGCCAAACAGTCCCTTTTATAGTGAGCCATGCCTACCCGGCTGTTACTAGGTAACTGTTGGGCAGAACCTAGAAGTAATGCTTAGGTGCCAACACATTTATTAAGTCCTTATGCATTTCCATTTCCCATGTAGTCTTTAACTTGCAGAAAAGGATATTACTAAATCATATTTACACTTACTGGAATTCTGTGTATGAACATTTAAAATCAGAAGACTTTATACTTTTTTGTTTGTACTTTCATTTTCATATTCAGCAGGCATCTAAATCACCAGGGTTTAAACATGCACAGAAGAGCCTGGGTGATGTTTCTGCTTGTAAAAACAGGTACTGATCTGTAAGAGGATTTCCCAGAACTCATGCCAGGAATCTTATAACTATATGTTACTGCAGATCTGGAGACATACACATCTTCTGGCACAGTCATATATCTACGCATATGCTCACACATTCATACACACACACTCACACACAAACTCACAAACACATACAGAGAGAGAGAGACAGAGACAGAGATTGATTGAGAGACAGAGATGGAGAGAGGACAGATAGACAAAGAGAGAAATATACACAAATAATTAAAAATAATAAAATTTTGGTAACTATGGTATAGCATATGCCTTTCCTTCTAGTACTTAAGAGGCAGAAGCTGGTAGATCTCTGAGTGCAAAATGAGGCTGATGTAAAAAGTGAGGTCCCAGTCCAGCACATTCTAATGAGACCTGTTTCAAAAATAAGCAACTGGATAAATAAAGAAGTACATCATAGCAACATTTTTAAAAACACAAGTAAAAATAAAAACTTCATCACTGAATGATAAACCAATGCTTTTAGTAAATAACAAATATTATGTTCATGGTAAGGGTTTCATTTACATGAACAAATAGGACATATTAAAAATACATGTAATCAAGTAAAACCCGGTTAATGCAGAATCATTTTGTTAGAGGCAGCATCTTTTATTTTTTAGTGATTTCTCTTGAAAGTACAACAAGTATCTAGTGCTTTTGTATATTCCCTAATTAGGGTTACATTTTCCCTAAGCACTCTTTCTTTCCTTTTTATAGAAAAATAAAGGTGAATATACACGAATATTATGTAGTCACCATTGCCCAGAAAACATTTTGAATTTATTCCGGACCAATCTATAAAGGAGGTTGTGTAGATCCTACACTTCCATATTATCAATAGGACTGCTTAAAGCTCATGACTGCCTGCTTTATGTCATTAGCTTTAGAAAAGACTTTGAATCCCTGCAGTCTGGCAAACATACACGCATGCGTGATTGGAGGGCTGCGCTGGCTCACTAGCACAGATTGGGGGATGGGATGTGATTAGTCAAGTCAGAGCAGCAGGCCCTGCACAGAGAAGAGGCAGCCAAAGATGCCTGTCACATCCACCCTAGGAATGGTCAGCAAGGAAATGCAGCAACCAAGGTCAGCTCCCACATTGACCCCTTGTTTCTTTCATAGGTCAACATAATTTGTGCACATTAAGTATTGCAAATTTGTTGGAATTAGAAAATTATCCTATACATCTCATGCCTTTGACTCTGAAGAACGAGATCAAAAAGCTATCACATCAGGACCTGGCTTTCTTTGTCCTGTCCTGTGCTGTGTTGGCTGCAGTGCCCCTCCCCTTGAGCCTTCAATCTACCCTGTAACTTTAGCTCAGTTCTCTTACAGGGTGAACATTAACATTTCAAACAGCGGACAGTATTGTGGATTATTGGTGTGTGAGATTTATGGCAGTAAGAAAAAAAAACATTTATTTTGGTGTACAGATGTTGCATAAAAATAATATTCCTAAGGGAATTTAAATTATGTTCTGCTATGCCCTGAAGGAAGAGAAGGGATAAAAGCAATTTAGGGTTAATATACAAATTATCATCAAGGGAAACCACAACAGATCATGGTAGTTTGACCTTCACAGTTTCTGGATAGTTAGGAGAATCAGTTAAGTATGTGTTCTGACACTATGAAAATTATAAAGAAAATGGGTTACCAATGTGGCTTTAAGAGACTAGTGGAGTGTTAATTCAGGTGTGTGAACTGCCAACATGTGGATATTAGGGTATCATTCACACACACATACACATACACATGCACATACACAAACACACACACACACATGCACACACACATGCACACACACATGCACACACACACATATATATAAAATATACAGAACAGTATAATATACATTTTTGTCTGTGATCTCATAAGGTAATCTAGTTTAAATGTTTAGTCTTTAGTGTCTTTAAATATGTGTTATTTATTAGTATTATTTTATTGTGCAATGTTAATGAGATCCAACAATAAACTGGTGAATTAAGAAGTACTTTCTTTAGATATGTCATGTATTTTATTTTGCTATGTCCTCTAATTGGATTGAAGTTTATATGATATGCAAAATATGATGCTGATGGGATTTTTGGCCATTCTATGTCAGATAAATAGACAAGGGTGTGTCCTGCCTTTTATTTTTTGTTTGTTTGTTTTCAGGTGATTTTGTAAGTATATTTGGTTTTTTATTACTAAATGGTGTTGAATTTTACTTTTTATTGAAAATTAATTTAACACAATGAGCCATAATTACTTTTATCTACTCCTCCCACTTCCTTCTACCTCCATTTTCTTCTAGATATCATCTTTTCTGTCTTTCATTAGAAAAGCACACCCAAATGATAACAAACAAGCATAACAAAATGAAATATAATAAGATAAGCAAAAACATAATATTGTGGGTGAACAAGGCAACCCAACAGAATGAAAAGTGCCAAAGGAGCAGGCACAAGTATCAGAAACCCACTTGTTAACATACTCAGGAATCCCATAAAAACACTAAGCTGAATGTTGTAACACATGTACAGAGGTCCCAGTGCACACTATGGTAGGCTCGAGAACAGAGGTCCACTGAGACATGTCCTTTGCTTTGTGACATTGTACTTTGTTTTACATTTCAAAATGTTGTTTGGATTTAAGATTTTTAAGGTATTTCCAAAGTAAAAGCCTTTGATGCCACCAGCACTCTGAGGAGTTCCAAAGATTTTTACATTTGAAGCTGTATTAATATAGATATAGCATACACTTTGTGTTACTCTAACTATATAGTATAAATTGAAATATGATTATACCTTCTGCAACTCTTTTATTATTCATATTTTTAAATAATGAGTGTCTTTTTTGTTTCCATATAAAGTTACAACTATTTTTTTTAATTTTGTGGATATTATTGATTACTACATTGAATATATGAATTGCTTTTGATAGAATGGCAATTTTATAAGAATAGCCAGGACAATCCCTGACCATAAGATGCATGGTACTTATATATTATTATACCTTAAATTTTCATTGTAACATTTCAAATTTTATTCAGGTATCATATATATATTTAATAACATATAATATTTTATACTATAATAATTTATATAATATATTGATCATATATATTATATGTAACAATGTTGTATGTAATGTTAAAATTTATATATACTGTAAAGGGCATTGGTCTATGATTTCCTTATCAAAATATTTGTACAGAAACATGATTTTTTTTCATTAATTTTTTATCCTGGAACTTTGCTGAATGTAATTATTAGCATTATGCAGTTACTTCTGGCATACCTTGCACATTTTACTTGTAGAATCCTATCATGTTTAAATGATAATAAAATGACTGCTGCCTTTCTACTCCCATCTCCTTTATATCTTTCACTCCTGTTGCTTCCCTA
Source organism: Arvicanthis niloticus (assembly GCF_011762505.2). Lineage (NCBI taxonomy): Eukaryota > Metazoa > Chordata > Mammalia > Rodentia > Muridae > Arvicanthis > Arvicanthis niloticus. Next base: position 32,175,685 of record NC_047658.1, on the reverse strand, counting down.
AGCAACTCCTAATACTGTACTAAATAAGACAGGAAGTATGACCTTCCTTTTTTTGTTCCTGATTTTAATGAAAGTGCTTTTAGTTTCTATTCATTTACCAGAATGCTAGCTCTGAGTTGGTTTTCCATTGCATTATTATTCTGAAATACATTCTCTACATTCTTTTTATCCTTACCAGTGACCACATTTCTAAGGAAACAAGACACCTGATACTGTAGTAGACATTTATGCCAATAGACATGTCTGCCGGTAGGGTTGCAGTATTGAGAGCACCTTCATCCTCCTTTCTGGAATTTGTTCTTGATTTTGTGAAGGGTGTCTATTTAATGATAACTGTTGGAGGTCATGCTTATGACAGCCATGCTATTTATAAAAACAACATTTCACAGCATTTCTCTAATCCTCTAGCTTTCATTTACTTTCCACAGCTTTTTCCCTCATATTGCTTGACCCCAGGGCAGGTTGTTTTAGATGTTCCAACTATGACTGAATAATACTTGGTCCTTATTCTCAGTATCTTAATTAGTTATTCATTTTCATGCTAATCTACACCAACCATAATAAGACTCCTATCTACTCAAAAAATCACCAGCAGATAACTTTGGAAATAAACAGATATATTTAAGAGGGAATTTGACAAAATGACAATTTAGAAAAATAAAATTAATATGTTCTCTTCTAGGATCTACTAATTCCCTAGGCATGTTTGTTGTCAGTGTTTGTAGTACCATTCCTATATTCTTTCCTATGGAACAGACTTTGATTCTAATCAAGAATGTGTTTGGTTACTCGCTTAAGTAGTCTTACCCCAATTGCACTATGAGTGCATTTGTCCTGGCAGGTCATTAATGTAGGATATACGGTTTAGCAATGGATAAGAAAATTATTAGGTTTTTCCTCTACTTAGAAAATGCAGAAAGACATTTTCTAGCACTATGAAAGGCAGCCAAATGTATAGTAAAAAACATGGTTTTACCATGAAGTACAGGGGCAATTGAGAACATGTACAATTGTTGGTACATGCTTACTGGAATTTTTTACTTTTCTTTTTTATTATTAATTACTTTCGTTATTTATATTCCAAATGTTGTCCCTCCTTTCCAGTGTCCCCTCCACAAGCACTCCACCCCATTTGCCTTCCCTTTCCCTTAAAAAAAGAACTCCCCTACACATCGACCCACACTCTTGCGTCACCCCTCCATCATCCTCCTTTTCTGGGGCAATAAGCCTCCACAGAACCATGGGCCTTCCCTCCCAGCGATGCCAAATAAGGCAGTCCTCTGTTACACATGTAGTGGGAGCCATGGATTCACCCATCTATACACATTGGTTGGCCGTTTAGTTCCTGAGAGCTCTGAGGCATCTGATTAATTGACATTGTTCTTCCTACAGGTTTGCAATCCTTTTCAACTCCTTCAGTCCTTCCTGTAACAATTCCATTGGGGTCCCAGGACTCAGTCCAATGGTTGGCTGTATCTACAACTGTCTTAGTTAGGTGCTGGCAGAGCCTCTCTCACAGGACACCTCTACCAGGCACCTGTCAGTAAGCACTTCTTGACATTAGTAAAAGTGTCAGGCTTTGGTGTCTGCTGATGAGATGGATCCCAAGATGGGATGGTCACTGGATAGCCTTTCATTCAATATCTGCTCCATTTTTGACACTGTATTTCCTTTAGACAGGAACAATTCTGAGTTAATGAATTTGAGATGGGTGGATAGATCTATCCCTCAACTGAGGGCCATTTCTATATACTGGAGGTCATCTCTCCTTGTTCAATTTACCCACTCTTTGTTAGTTTGGCTAATGTCATCCCCATTGAGTCCTGGGGGCTTCTCACATTCCTGGCATCTGGGACTTTCTAGTGGTCCCCCTCATACTCTAACCCTGTTACATATTTCTACTCATCCTCCTGGTTATCTGGACTTCTCTACTATCTATTCTTATAACTGACCCCCCCCACACACACACTTTACCTTCCCCATACCGTCCCCTACCAAAGTCACTCCTCTCTGCCTCTCATGATTATTTACTTTCTTCTAATAAATGGGATTGAAGCATCTACATTTTGGCTCTTCTTCTTAATCTTCATAATGTCTGTGAGTTATATCATGGGAGTTCTGATCTTTGGGGCTAATATCCACTTATCAGTGAATGCATACCATGTATGGCCTTTTGTGTGTGAGTTACCTCACACAGGATGATATTTTCTAGTTTAATCCATTTCTCTGCAAAATTCATGAAGTAGCATTTTTAATAGCTGAATAGTATTCCATTCTGTAAATGTATCACATTTTTGGATGCATTCTTCTGTTGAGGGACATCTGAGTTGCTTTCAGCTTCTGGATATTATAAATAAGTTTGCTACAAACATAGCAGAGCATATGTATTTGTTATATGTTGGAGCATCTTTTGCCCAATAGTGGTCTTCATGTAGAATATTTCCAGTTTTTTGAGGAACTACTACATTAATCTCCAAAATGGTTATACCAGTTTGCAATCCTAGCAACAATGTAGGAGTATTCCTCTTTTTACCCATCCTCATCAGCATCTGCTGTCAACTGAGATTTTGATCTTAGCCATTCTGATTGGTATGAGGTAGACTCAGATTTGTTTTGATTTGCCTTGTCCTGAAGACTAAGAATGTCGAACATTTCTTTAGGTGCTTCTTGTGCATTCAAAAATTCCTCTGTTGAGAATTCTTTTTTTGCTCTGTATACCATTTTTTCTTTGTAATTGAGTTATTTGGTTCTCTAGAGTGCAACTTGTTGATTTCATTGTATATTTTGGATATTAGCTCTCTATTAGGTGTAGGGCTGGTAAATATCTTCCAATCTGTAAGTTGCCATTTTGTGCTATTGACAGTGTCATTTTCCTTACAGAAGCTTTTCAGTTTCATGAGGTCCCATTTGTCAATTTTTGATCTTAGAGCCTGACCCGTTGGTGTTCTGTTCAGGATATTTTCCCCTGCCAATGTGTTCAAGGCTCTTTCCCATTTTCTCTTTTATTAGACTGAACATATCTGGTTTTATGTGGAAGTCTTGATCTACTCTGATTTGAGCATTGTACAAGAAGATAAAAAAAACAATTTGCAATTTTTTTACATACAGACCTCCAGTTAGACCAGCACCATTTGTTAAAAATGCTTTCTTTTTTACCACTGGATGGTTTTGGCTTCTAGGTCAAAGTTCAACTGACCATGTGTGTGTGGGTTTATTTCTGGGTCTTTGATTCTATTCCACTGATCTTCCAGCCTGTCTCTGTACCAATACCATTTTGTTCTATCACGATTGCTCTGTAGTACAGCTTTGGGTCAAGGATGGTGATTCCACTACAATTTCTTCCGTTGTTGAAAATTGTTTTTACTATTCTGGGTTTTTTCTTACTCCAGATGAATTTGAGAATTGCTCTTTTGATTGCTGTAAAGACTTGAGTTAGGATTTTTTTTTTCAAAATTGCACTGAATCTCTAGTTGCTTTTGATAAGATGGCTATTTTTACTATATTAATCCTATTGATCCATGAGCATGGAAGATCTTTCAATCTTCTGTGGTCTTCTTTGAATTTTTTCTTCAGAGTTTGATGTCCTTGTCATACAGATCTTTCACTTGCTTGATTAGAGTTTCACCAAGCTGTATTATATTATCTGTAATTGTTCCAAAGGGTGTTGTTTCCCTAATATCTTTCTCAGTCCATTTACCCTTTGTGTATAGTAAGGCTACTGATTTGTTTGAGTTAATTTTATATGCACTTATTTTGCTGAAGTTGTTGATTCCCTGTAAAAGTTCTCTAATAGAATTTTTGGGATCTCTTATATATACTATCATATCAGCCACAAATAATGTTAACTTGACTTCTTCCTTTCCAATTACTAAATTTTTGACCTCCCTTTGTTATCTAGTTGCTCTGGCTAGAACTACAAATACTATACAGGAGGAAAGTGGGCAGCCTTGTCTTTTCCCTGATTTTAGTGAACTACTTTAAGTTTCTATCCATTTAATTTGATGTTGTTTGTTGGTTTTCTGTATATTTCCTTAATTATGTTTAGGTATGTTCTTTGAATTCCAAAACTTTCCAAGACTTTTAACATGAAGGGGTGTTGTATTTTTTAAAGGCTTTTTCTGTTCTAAATCTCAGTACTTAACAAAACTGCTTTATTTTCTGCAAGGTTATTTTTTAGGAAGTTTAGTACATAGGAAATCAAAGTCCAATCTTATATTTTTTAATTTTTTCCAATCTGCTTTTATACTATTTTAATTACATGCAAGTATTAAGGTCAGTTCTAGGTTGAGGAGCAAGCAATACAATACCTGCAAAAAGTCAAGGACAAAATTTCCTTTTTACAGAAACAAAAATTATTCTCAAAGGACTGCAGAGGTTTGCTCAAAAATCCTTAAAATGGAACTATGAATAACTAAGATCCTGTAAGAAAAAATATATGTGTCCAATGGCATTGTACCTTCGACTGACAGATTAAGTACCAGTGTATTTGTTGACTCATGTGGATCAAGGGAAAGAGAATATTTAACAGCAACATGACATCTTATTAAGAATGCCAGAGACCTTTCTTGTGTTCTGTGCTGTACTTAAAAGTATAGGATTCTTATGTTATTAAAATAGTTTTGGCATGGAAACCTGATTCTTTGTTTTAAATCTTTCTTTTTTTAAAATTTTGCACAGTGAAGTGAAATCAACCATCTACCTTATACTTTTATGCTTATACTTACATATATTTATACTTATGCTGAAGAAGCAGGCTTCAATACCAAATAATGAATGGACTTGGTAGTGAGGCAAAATCAAGTGGGAAAAAGATTAAAAAAAACCTTTCCTTCTTTCTAGTCCTTATATAGGCTTCCAGTAGAAGATGCATCTAATATTAACGGCAGGTTTTAAAGTATGTGTTAACTGTTATATGTTCACGCTTCAAAGATTCAAATTAAAAGATGGACCTTCCAACTTAAAAGTAAGCAAAAATTATTCAGGTGTCCCCAAATTTTGGGTTTTAGTTAATTGCAGATGGAGTCAAGTTATTAACCAAGAATAGCTATCATACACATTATGATATGTGTATGATATTATCAGATTTTAACTGATACATTACATTGTAGGATATTTTTACTGTATTTTTTGTGCATGAGGGTATATATTTTAGTTTATATGTGCATATGCATGTACAGGTAAACCCGGATATTCACATATTGGCTACAAGAGAATTCATGATTTTCTTCCCCACTTTAATAATTTTATATTTATTTACTTTGAACAGAAGGAAATACCATGAGTTTGAATGTCAGAGACATTCAGAAGTTGATATTCTTATTGTACCATGTGGGTTTTAGAGAGCACATTGAGTTTTTAAGCTTTGCTGCAAGCAGATTTACTACCTTCATCCCTATGGCACCAGCCCTTTAAAGAAAATATGTATTTTATTTTACTTTCTCTTATGTGTGTATTCACACACACACACACACACACACGTATATAGGTGTTCAAAGAGTCATTTCTGTCTCTGGGTACATTAGGTACAGATATTCATGAAACTCTCAATATAGGATATGGATTCTGTGCTCTAATACCTGGTTCTTTGATAAGGCAGTAACGGATCTTAACATCTGATATCTCTCTCTCTCTCTCTCTCTCTCTCTCTCTCTCTCTCTCTCTCTCCATTTCTCTCTGTCTTTTTTGTGTCTCCCTGTATCTGTCTCTCTGCATTTTCCTCTACCTGTCACTTTTATCTCTCAGTTTATGTCTCTCCGACTCTCTTTTACTGTGTCTCTGTGTGTCTCTATCTCTGTCTCTGTGTCTCCCTGTCTTTGTTTCTGTCTCTGTCTCTATCAGTCTCTATCTCATCTGTATCTATCTGTCTTATAGCTCTCTCCAGTTCTCTCTCTCTCCAGTTCTCTCTCTCTCTCTCTCTCTCTCTCTCTCTCTCTCTCTCTCTCTCTCCCTCTAATTCTCTAGGTATTTTGAGAGAAATTTTCTCATTGAAGTCAGAACTTGATTGATAATTTGGTTAAATGGCCAGAAAGCTCCCAGATTCTGCTGTTTCTTCTTGTCTCCTTTTGGAAATACAGGTGCATGTGTCCCACTTTATATCTCTAAGGTACTGGACAAAACAAATTCAGATCTGTGTGTATTTTAGACAAGAATTTTATTGAATAATCAAATTTCCCCAACCCTATATTTATTTATGTAAATATTATTAAGGCTTTCAAAAATCATATAAATCCAGGGATCATTCAGAAAAATATCATCAATCATTGTTTCTTTATAAATACTCATTTAAATGTTATTATTATTGTTTTTATTGCATATGTGTTTGAAGTTTGTGTATGTATGGATGCGTATATGCCTCTGATCACATGAAGAAGCCAGAGAGCGACTTTGTGAAGTTTTTACTTGTCTTCATTTTCATGTGTTTTTCAGGGAGCCAATTTAGGGTGGTATGTATATCCAGCAATACTTCTGTTTTTCTGGGGCATCTTATGATCATTCTTCCACAAACTCTTTTGCATTTTAATTTTCACTTTTATTTGAAGATTTTAGCATAATTGTGTCATTTCCTCCTTCAAAATTTTTCTTTTCTCCCTCCAAAGCTTCTCCTATACACATTATTGGCTTCATTCTACATGATGACTTCTTTTACCACTGATGGTTGTGAAAATACTGTATGCTATATGTCTACTTTTTGTCGAAAAGAGTATTAACATTGTAAGTATTATCAAAATATTCTGTGAAGATATAGGTTGTTTGTTCATAAGTCCAGCCCTCTTTTTAAAAACTCTATTTTCATTGTTTTTCTTCACCCTAAAGAAGTACATTTTACAAGACTGTTTGCTCCATTTTGGTGCAAGTGCTGAGGCAAAATGTAGCTACATGATGGTTTTACATCTAATCACACACACACACACACACACACACACACACACACACACAAGCTACAAGTTCCTTGAGATAAATCATAAACACATGGAAGGGGCTCTCACAGATCTAAAAATTTCAGCCTTGGGAACACCAGAAATCTCCCGTACCTCTAAGACTGTACCAGTAATAAAAACCCAAGTCCAGTTATAAGATCCACTCATCACAAACCATCTCTATGAAAATTGCCAAAACTAAGGAATTCCAGCTTGCATTAGTTAGTTTGCTGTTGCTTTGATAACACCCTTACTAAAAACAAATTCTTGAGGAAAGGGTTTATTTGGTTTGTACTTTCTCATTATAGTTCATGTTTGAGTAACTCAGACTACGAACTGGGAAGCAGGACCTAAAGCAGAAAACACAAAGGAAAACTGCCTACTGGCTTACTCAGCTTACGTTCCTATTCAACCAATGAAAGAACTGCCTAACGATGATACAACAGTGCCCCAGGATCTGGGTACACCCATATCAATAATTAATCAAAAATGATAATTCAGACATGCCTACAAGTCAATATGATGGAGTCATTTTCTCAATTGAGGTTCATCTGCAGAAATGAGCCTACTTTGTATTAAGTTGAAAAACACTGTCAAAAAGAACAAACCAAAACAAAAAAAGAAAAGAGAATCACCATTCAGCATACCTCTGGTCCCTGGACTTCAACCTTTGTTGTTGCTATTCTCAGTTCAGACAGCCTACACTAAATAGACTAATAGACATCCTGCATCCCAGTTTTATATTTGAAACTATTTGGTCTCGGATCAAATTTATTTCTGTCTTTCACTTTACTCAACTTTTTATCTGATCCCCTGTGAGGCTTTTACTTACATGGCTAATATCTCTCTGCTTGCAGTGATGCACTTCTGAACTCTGCAGTCCCTTTAACCCTTTCTTATCTACTTTGTAATCTCTCTTTCTCTATCTCTCACACATACTCAAAAATAATACTGTGTACAGTTTAGTGTATAATTTAAGGGTTAAAAATAAAATTGTCTATAATTACCAATGGCAATACTACTATATGAAATTCAGATTATTTATACAAATATGACTACCCTCTGTTTCATTGATACAGCACACTCATTCTAATCTCAATCTCTTGTGACTTTAAAATGAATAAATTTAAAATGAAATGACTTTACCTGATTTTAAATACTGGGAAACACAAAATGTACAATGTGTTCTGCACACTCATGGAAGATTAGAGAATATTGACCTCTAGCCTCAGAGTAAAATTCAGTTAGCACACTGGCCAATTGTTTTCAATGAAGGCTCTGAGAAACATGAAACTCCAAAGTACAAATTAACTTTCTGCAATTCAACTTACTAAGTGTTTTAGTATCAATAAAGTTCTACCCTATTTACAGTTATTCAAGTTTTAAGAAATAAAAATAACAAGTGTTATTTTCATACACCTAGGTGTGTATAAATTGATGGATTTTTAATGGAGAAAAGCATATAAAACAGACAAATAGATCTACTTAAGTAAATAATTTTTGCAGAATTAATTGCAGACAACTGCAAAACAAGAATATCTGACCTAATTCCCCACAGTTGTTCAGCTCCCAAGCTAAGAATTTTAAAATCATTTAAAATGAGATTTTATTTTGTTGATTTTCTCTGTGTTTCACATTCTCTTTAGCTGAGCTTCATGTACTCTAAAGCATGGTTACTTTGTGTTATCTTTACCCAAACCGGCAGCAAATACTGTGACTGTCTACACACAAGAGTTGCATATATGACTAGAGGACTGTGGTGACTCACAAGCACAGCCTGGGTGTGGGCAATGTGATGAGTCAAGTCAACTTCAGAAGGTCCTACTCAGAAAAGACCCAGCCAAAGGAGTGACTTTCATCCACTTGAAGAATGGTGGGCAAGGCAATGCAGAAACCAAGGACAGTTGCCAAAGCCACCACTGTATCTTCCATAGGTGGACACGATTTTTGCAGGTTAAAGATACCAAATGTTAGGAAATAGCACCTTGCTATATAGATTTCAAATCTTTGGCTCTAAAGAATTATATCAGAAAGCTATCAGATCAGGACCTTGTTTCAGTTGCTCCTCCTGTTATTATATTAGCTGGACAGTGCCTCTACTATTTGGGTTGTGGATCAGTCCTGTCACTTTATCTCACTTATCTTCCTGGTTTCAAGTATGATTTCAGTTGGAACAGCTCCTGAGGATTATTGCTGTGTGTGAGTAAGGGCAGGGACTGATTTATGACAAATGATTTTGGTGGTGTGAGAGGTTATATGTAGGTAGTAGTCCTAAAGGAAGTTAATGTAAATGTGTATATTTCACTGACTAGAGGTTTATAATGTCTAGAATAGACGAGAGATACAATAAATCTTAGCAGTGGGGTTCATGATCTAATAGACCAAGGTGGTATGGACTTGGCAATTGTTGAATGGTTGGGGGAATCAGGTAAGTATTAGTTCTGATATTTTGATAGTTATAATAAAGGAAAGGGATTTCCAAAGTGACTGTAAAATAGAGAAGTAGACAAGGTCAGCTGGTGTGTGTGTGTGTGTGTGTGTGTGTGTGTGTGTGTTCCAGTTAAGTATCAAAACTGAATAAGTTAATCAGCTGAATGGTTAGTGTACAGAAAGGTAGGTGTTTGTCACCTGTAAAGGTACATGCTTTACAAAGGTATAAAATGAGAAATATTTTCTAAGATTTGTTAATATGGTCTAATTTGAATATGGTTTGTAACATTCTCTGTCTCCTCCTCCTTCTCCTCTTACTCCTCCTTCTTCTCAATTCATTACTTACTTTTGTAATGCTGTTTGGATTCTAAACTATACTTAAAATTTTGAAAACTTTTGGCTTGATTATATCATTTGTTTTACATTGCTTTCTATTATAAGTATGCAAATAGTGTGCAAAAGTTGATTTTAGGCATCTTTGGACCGATAAATCTACAGGGGTGTCAATCATGTACTCATTGTATTTTGTTCCTTTTCAAAATGATATTTGAAATTTAAAAGATATTACGAGACTACATGGGAAAGGTGACACATGCAATCACCATTGTCAGGGTTTCTATAGGTTGTCATTAAGTGCTGATAATTGACACAGTAATAACATGGTTAACCACAGCTCAACATAACAAAGAGAGTGGGGAGTCATGTATTTTCATGTCCTCTCTGGTTTTCTGTGGCTGAAATTTCAACTGCTTACCACTCTACCCAGATGTTTTACTGCAGGGAAAATAGAAAACACTATCTGCATGAAAAAAAAAAAAACCAAAAAAACATGTTGCCTAGGTACAGGAGTGGTGGCTACAACTTCTTTGCTCTCTATGGCAGTTATCCCTCATGCCTACTTTCTTGCTGTCTTTCAATGGACACTTGGTAAAATTAAATGGATTTGTACACACTTAGCCTATGAAGTTGGCAGCAGAAACATTTCCCCACTTTAGTGAAAGGAGAAGCTGAACTCAGGAAATAACAGGGATCTATGTAGCCTCTGTCTCCATGGCATTTTTCATTCTACATGTTTCTGCTTTTATGTGTAAATAGTAAACTAGGAAAGTGGGTGTCTGTAGCAACTTTGAAAGATGCTGCTTTGGCCAGGTAATGGTGGCTCCATTTGTGTTTCCTCTGCCTAAGCTACTCTTTTTTCCTATAAATGCAAGAACACCCTGGACTGGCTGTGTTGCCTTAGGAAGTCTTTGTTATTGCTAGAGTTTTTTTTTTTTTTTTTTTTTAAATTTATCAACTTTTATTATACTTACTTCATAATCAGAAAATATTTTAATTAATTTTTTTACATATTCATTTTACATACCTCTTAATGTCCCCCTCAATGTCACCCCCTCCCATAATCCTCCGTTTCTCCCCTGAGCTGGTTATGCCCCCTAGCACTTCAAGTCTCGGTGATGCTAGGTGTTTCCACTCTCCATGAGGCCAGAGAGAGCAGCCAAACTAGAAGAAAGTATCCCATATGGAGGCAACAGAATTTGGGAAAGCCTATGTGCTAGGTGTTCAGGACCCATATAAAGACCATGCTGCACAACTGTTACATATGTTAGAGAGGCTTATATTTAGCACTAAGGGTTTCACTCTTTGAGAGCACCCAAGATTACAGATTAGCTAACTGCATTGGTCTTCCTTTGAAGTTCCTATTCCTTAGGGACTGCAATCCCACCTCCTACTCTTCCATAAGTGTTCCCAAGTTCTAACCACTGATTTGCAGTGGGTTTCTTTAACTGTCTGAGTTGGTTGTTGGGTAAGGTGTCTCAGAGGTGAACCAGGCTAAACTATTGTATGCAAGCATAACTGAGTAGCATTAATCGTGAGAGATTGTTGTTTGAACATGGAATGGATCTCAAGTTGGGCTAGTTTTTTTATTGGTCATTTCCTCAGTTTCTCTGGAATCAGCATTTTGTGCATTTTTTGTAAACAGGTAAATTTTGGGTCAAAAGCTCATGGGTAGGTTAGTGTTCCTATTGCTTCACCAGGGTTCCTGCCTGGCTATCAGAGACAGCCTCCTCAGGCTCCAAATACTCAATTCTGTGACTAACAGCTAAAGACAACTGGTTTGATTCATGATCAACTCCCCTGTCTCAGGTCTTTGTATTTTCCTGAAGATGTCCTGTAAGTCTTTCTCATGGCCATCAGACAATCTCATCTTCTCCACAGAGGGCTCCAAATCCCCCTACTCCCCTTCCACTTCCCTCTCCCACCCAGTTCCTTCCCTCCATCTGCCTTCTAGTACCATTCCATTCCCCCATTCAAGTGAGGCTCAAGCATCTTTACTTCTGCCTTCTTCATGTCTAGACACCTGGGTTTTGTAGTGTAGCATAGGCATCCTGTATTTTATGGCTGATTTCCTCTAATGAGTGAATACATACTGTGAATATCATTTTGGAACTGGGTTACCTTACTTAGGATGATATTCACAAGTTATATCAGTTTTCCTGCAAAATTCATGATATATTCATTTTTTATAGGTGAATAGTATTCCACTGTGTAGATTTACCACATTTTCTTTATTCATCTTCAGTTGAGGAACATCTAGGTTATTTCAAGTTTCTGGCTATTACAAATAAAGATGCCATGAATATAACTAAGCAAGAATCTTTGTGGGATGATGGAACATCTTTTGCGTATATGCCCAAGAATGAGTAGCTGGAGCTCGAGATATAACTATTTACCAGTTTTCAAAAAAAAAGTTTCTAATTGACTTCTAAAGTGGTGGTACACGTTTATACTCCACATCCTCAACAGAATGGGCTAACTCTGGAGTTTTTGATCACCCATTCTGAACAGTGGAATATAGAATCTCAGTGTTGTTTTGATTTGCATTTCACTGATGACTAAGGACTTTAAACATTTTTTCAGTGCTTCTTTGCCATTCAAGATACTTCTGTTGAGAATTTTGTTTAGCTCTGTGCCTCATTCTTTTTTAAGGTATCTTTTATTGGATATTTTCTATATTTACATTTCATAGGTTATTCTATTTCCTGATTTTCCCTCCCTAAACCCTTATCCCATGTCCCTCCCCCCCCCCCGCTTCTATGAGGCCACTCCCCCTCCCACCTTCACTGCCCTAGCATTAACTTACACCTGCTCATTAAGGCTCCATAGGAACAAGAGGATCTTCTCCCATTGATGTCAAATAAGGTCATCATCTGCTCCATATGCAGCTGGAGCCATGGGCCCCTCCATGTGTACTCTTCTGGTGGTTTAATCCCTGAGATATCTGGAGTATCTAGTTGGTTGGTACTCTTGTTCTTCCTATGGGGCTGCAAACAAACCCCTTCAGTTCCTACAATCCTTCCAATAACTCCTCCATTGGGGTCTTCATGCATAGTCTGATACAAACATCAGCATATGGAATGGTCAGGCTCTGGCAGACACTATCAGGAGATGTCTATATCATCCACTTGTCAGCATGCACTTCTTGCTATCAGCAATAGTATCTGGATTTGATGACTGCTTGAGAAGGATTCTCAAGTGGGGCAGTCTCTGAATGATCTTTCCTTTGTTCTTTGCTCCAATAATTGTTTGACCCATCGAGCAAGATGGTGGTCCAGGACAGGGAGACCACCTGAAAGAGAAAATGGGGGACAGGGGTATGCAAAGAACTGTCTGGAAATCTGATCAGACTGTAATTTTAATTTTTCACATGGGGGTTATATACACATAGAGGCAGGATGTGGGGAGGTGGGATGACACAGTGTCTTCTTTGTTTCTGGGAAGCACAGGTGTTCTCAGGGGGAGTACAGATGTCTTCAGAACAGGATATTGGCTGGGTGAAAAGTTCACAGGAGAAGCAGGGCAGAAAAGGTCACTATGTACCTGTCCATAAGATCTATTATTCATTTATTCTTATCTAAGTTAGTACTTTCCTACCAAAGCTACCTGTCCATAAGATCTATTGTTCATTTGTTCTTATCTAAGCTGGTACTTTCCCACCAGGGCTACCTGTCTTCAAGATCTATCTCTATCTGTTCTAGGGTTATTGCTTTCCCACAGAGACTAAGACTTTGTGTCAGTAGGCATGTATGGCTGACTTAGGCCTATGGCTGACTTAGGCCTATGGCTGATCTAGGCCATTAATGTATAAGCAAGGTCACTCCCAACAATTGTCCCTGTATTTCCTGGGATAGAAGAAATTCTCGGTTAAAATTTTGGAGGTGGGTGGCCACATCCTTCAATAGGGGCTGTGGCCCATTTTTTAAATACACTTTATTTATCAATATTTGTATAAGCATATATACTTATACATTATACATATGTAAACAATAATTAAATAATAAGGTATATTTAAAAAGTATGGGTGGTTGGGAAAAGTGGGAGGAATGAGAGAAAGGGAAAGATTATGCAAATACAGTGTTCATATATGAAATTCTCAAAAAGGAATCCAGTTTTTTAAAATGTTCAACAGATCAACTAGCATTTTACAATACAAAAACAAATATGACCTATAATTATGTTAAAGGACATTTTAACTCACTACAAACTTTGAAGTTTAAAATGAGATCAAGAAAAATCATTTTACCCATCATACTAACAAAAACCTCAATAATGTTTTATAATTCAAAATATTTCTAAGAACAAGAAAATAGATTGTCAGGAGCTAAGTCAGCAGAACCAGGAGAACACTGTGTTTTTTTTTTAAACAAATCAAAATTTTTACTTTTAACATGGGGGTTATAAACACAAAAATGCAAGATGTGGGGAAGGGGATGACACAGGAGCATAAGTGTTCAGGGGGAGTACAGATATCTTTCAGAACAGGGTATCAGCTGGGTGAAAGTTCAGGGGTCAGGTCACTATGACTCTATGATTCACTTGTCCTTATCTAATTTGGTACTATCTGCCAAAAGCTGCCTATTTACAAGATCTATGACTACTCAGGCTGGTAGATTTCAACAAAAGCTGCCTGTTTACAATAGTTTATACACATCTGTTTCAGTGTTTTTTCCATAGAGACCCAAGACTTTGTGTTAGCAGGCATTTAAGTCAGGCCTATTGGTGATTTTAGGCTTATGGCTGATTTTAGGCCTTCAGTGTATAAGCAGGGCTGCCCCTGACATATCCTCCCTTCTCCAAGTATAGAAGGGCTGTGGTGATTCTAATCTTGCCAAGGAGGGGATAGAGGCCTGACCTCCAGTAATTAAAGGGGACCTTGTAATGCTCCAGTCCTCCTGTCATTGTTCAGTGCTGTGCCCCATTTTTAATTGGGTGATTTGGGAAGTTGATATTTAATTCTTGAATTCTTTATACATTTTGGATATTAGCTCTCTGTCAGATGTAAGCTTGGTGAAAATTCTCTTTCTCTCTGTAGGCTGCTATTTGTCTTGTTGATAGTATTCTTGGCCTTATAGAAGCTTTATAGATTCATGAGGTCCCATTTATCAACTGTTGATCTTATAGCCTCAGCCACTGATGTTCTGTTCAGGAAATTGTATTCTGTAACAATACATTTAATGCTATTTTACAATTTCTCTTATATGAGATATACTGTATCTAGTTTTACATTGAGGTCCTTGATCAGTTTAGACTTGAGTTTTGTGCAGGGTAACAAATACAGATATTTTTTATATTCTTCTACATGCAGACATCAGGTTGACTGTCACCATTCATTGAAGATGCTCTTTTTTGGTATGATTTTAACATCTTTCTCAAAAACCAAATGTCATTAGGTATGGGGGATTATTTCTGGGTTTTTAATTATATTCCATTGATCAGTATGTCTTTTTCTATACCAATACTATGTAGATTTTATCACTATTTTCTGTAGTACAACTTGAGATCATGAATGGTGATTCTGCCAGAACATATTTTATTGTTCAGTACTGTTTTGGCTATCCTTGGTTAATTAAATTCCCATTTGAATTTGAGAATTATTGATAGAGATATTTATATATTTTTAATGTACTGGTACATATTACAGACATACCCCTCCCAGCATGTCTTTCTTATAAGTCAATATATAACAAGTAAATGCTTAAAATCCCAGTTATATTTGACAGCTTTATTTTTATAGTTAAATTTATTAATTTTTACCATATTTCTATAATAGCAAATGTCCTTTCTGTTCAAAAAGTCCTGTCTTATGTCAATGAGTTCAAATTTATTCCCTGTTTGCTCTTCTATCATTTTCAGGGCATCAGGTTTTATATTCCCCTCTTTGATCCATTTGCAGTTAAGTTTTGAAGGGAAATCAATAAAGATCAATTTTTATTTTTCTGTCTGTAGTTATTCAGATTGATAAAAACAGTTTAGTTTTAAAACTTTGAATTTTGTTCAACAAACATGTGGCTGTATCAATGTTAAATTATATGTGAGTCATCATTTCTAGTCGATTGATAAACATAATAAATTTTATGCCATATTGTGTAGACTTTGTCAATTCAATTGTGTAGGACCATGTAAAATCTGAGATTCTGATAATTCTTTCTGTTCTATTATTAAGAAGTTTTTGTTGTTGTTGTTGTTGTTGTTCTGCTTTGGTTTGGTTTGGCTTTTGTTTTGTTGCTGTTTTGATGTGGATTTTTGCAAACATAATATTTCTCATTCCCATATGAAATTACAATTATGTTTTTTGTTTTGTATGAAGAATTTTGTTGGAGATTACATTGAATATGTGAATTGCTTTTGGATGAATGGCCATTTGTAATGTAGTAGTTCTGTAATTTCATAAACATGGAGACATTATAGCCTGGAATTTCCTCTTTAATTAACTTTTCTAGTTTCTGAAATTGTCAGTGTAGCCTTTTACATTGTGTGTGTGTGTGTGTGTGTGTGTGTGTGTGTGTGTGTGTGTGTGTATGTATGTATGAGTGTATGTTGAGAATGACATTCTTTCAAAGATTTATTAAGTAGTACCTTTGTTCTATATGAAACATAATAAATTTTGTGTGTTAAATTATTATCCTATCACCTTTGCTAGTTATATCAGTAGCAACAGCTTTCTGGTTGAAAATTAAGAAAACATAGAATCACATCATATTCAATTGAAGATATTTTAAACTCTGACATTCCTATATGTATCAAATATATGTGCATTTTTATGATTTTCAACAAGTGTAAATGAAAATCAGTTCTTTAAAACTTTGTAAGGCATGTTCAATTTATTTACTTCAAAAGACCAGTATATTCTTCTAATTTAACTTTTTTGGAAATCATTTAATTTACTAAAAATTTATTAATATTAATTATTATTATTGTTATTATTATTGTTATTATCATCATCTTTAATCTTTTTATAGTCTAGTCCTTCATTAACAACCACACATTCTGTCCTCAGCAGTTCCTCATCCTATTCCTCCTCCCCTATCTCCATGAGTATGTCCCAACACACCACCATACACATTCCACCTGGCCTCTGACCTCCCTAGGGCTTCAAGTATTTCAAACCTTAGATGCTTCTTCTCTCGCTGAAGCTAGAGCAGGCACTCCTGTGATGTGTATATGTTGGGGGCCTCATATCAGCTACTGTATGCTGCACAGCTGGTGTCTGAGAGATATCATGGGTCTAGGTGAGTTGAGACTGCTAGTCTTTCAATGTGGTTACATTACTCCTTAGCTTCTTTCAGTTGTTCTCTAATTCAACCACAGGGGTCCACTGCTTCTGTCCATTAGATGAGTGTATCTGCTTCTGTTTCAGTCAGATGATTGTTGAACCTCTTGGGGGGCAGCCATGCTAGGCTCCTATTTGTAAGTACATCATAGAATCAGTACTAGTGTCAAGCCTTGGAAGTTCCCCTTGAGATAGGTTCAAATTTAGGCCAGTCCCTGAACCACTTTTCCTTCAGTCTCTTTTCCTTTTCTGTCCCTGAAGTTGTTTTAAACAGGGATAATTCTGAGTCAGAGTTTAGACTGGGGAATGGCAACCTCATTTTCCACTTGGTGCCCTATCTTTCTACTGGAGGTACAATCTAAAAGTTCCCTCTCCCCACTGTTAGGCATTTCATCTAAGATTCCTCCATTTGAGCTGGAGACTCTCTCACATTCTAGAAGGTCCCCCATCTCCCACCTCCAGAGTTTGTATATTTCCATTCATTCTGCTGGACCTCATGGCTTCAGTCCTGGTTCCCCCATACCTGATAATGTACCCCTTTTCACCTACCCCTCCCTCTCCTCTCTCTCACCCAGTTTCCTCCCTTCCTCTGCTCTCTGGATTTTTTACCCTACCTAGTGGAAGCACCCTCATTTGTGACTGATGGCTTGTTAACCTTTCATATTTTTGTGCATTGTATCTTATATATTCTGTCCTTTTTGCTAGCTGAATAGTATTTTATTCTATAAATGATCTACATTTTCTGTATCCATTCTTCTGTTGTGGGACATCTGGGTTTTTCCCAGTTTCTAGGTATCACAAATAAGGCCACTATGAACACAGTGGAGAATGTGCCTTCTAGCAAGATGGGACATCTTTTGGGTAATTTGTGACACATGTTCAATTTATTTACATCAAATGATCAATATATTCTAGTTTAAGCTTTTTGGAAATCATTTAACTTACTAGACATTTTTTATTACATGAGTTTTGCTTTCAGAGACCCATAAGCTCTTACATAGATTTACAAGGGTTCTCCAGGAACAATAAGCTTACAAGTAAAAATTTTACCTGTTTTTATTTTTAAAACAGCAGGAAAAACTTTTTAAAGTATTATGCCAGGGTATAAAATTGTGACTTGAATCACAGGAAATAGTTTGAAGTCAGCTGTGGCTTTTACATAGAAGAAAAGCATGCTTTATATTTCCAAACCTCTGAAATAGTAGAAAGGGATAACATTGTAGATAGGGGATTGTGCTGTCCAAAGGGACTGTTTCATATATATTTGAATAGTTTGTGGAGGAAATTGAATAATCTTTTTCTTTAAGACATTTCATTTAGTTTCCTACAAAAACCATTGAGGTTTTATTAGTATTTAAAGGTAAAAATGGTGTGTTTTGATTTATTGGAGTGGCTTTTATTGGGATACCTAGTGGCCATCACTTTTCCATCTCTGGGTTGCATGGCATGGCATGATTATGTGTTCTCACTCAATATACTTCTTTTTTTCTCATTAATTTATATATTTATTCATTTTACATTCCAATCACCGATCAATCTCCTAGTCTGACCTTCACATTGTCCTTGCCCCCAGTCCTCCTATTCATTACCTTGTGAGAGGCTGGAGGCCCTACTTGGTATCCCTCTACCATGACACCTCAAGTCTATGGAGGGCTAGGTGCATCCAGTCCCACTGAGTGGGAAAAAAGAGCCCAGCTAAAGGAATGGAATGGATTTACAAGCAACAGATTTAGGGTCAGCACCTACTTCAGTTGTTGTGGGACCCAAAAGAAGACTGAGCTGCATATATGCTACATATATGCAGGGGGGGCCTAAGTCCATTCCACATATGACTATTGATTGGCGATTCAGTCTCTGAAAGACCCCAGTATCCAGGTTAGTTGATTCTGTTCAGAATTCTGTAGATTTACTATCCGCTTCTTGGCCCTCAATCCTTTACAAAACAGTTTCCATAAGATTCCTTAAGCTCCAAGCAATGTTTAGCTGTGAGTGTCTGAATCTGAATCTGTCACATGTGGTGTGGAACCTCTCAGACGAGAATCATTCTACATTTCTGTCTGCAAGCACAGCAGAATATCTTGAATAGTGTCAGGAATTCATGATGACCATGGGTTTTGTCTCAAGTTGGTCAGGTTATTATTTGGCCATTCTCTCTGTATCTGCTCCATCTATGTCCCTGAATTTCTTGTAGATACAAGTACTTTGGGTTGAAAAGTTTATGTGTGGGTTGGTCTTCTCATACCTCTACTTGCATTCCTGCCTAGATACTGGTATTAACCTTGCAGGCTCCACTTCTCCCAAGAGAGAAATTTAAATAATTACACATTTGTATTTTATTTCTTCTGTAATTTACCTATCTACTTTCCTTGTTTTGCTTCTGACCTTGGAGTATCTGGGTTCAATTGTACATCAGGCTGGAATGAAAAGAATGAAGCTTAGCCAGGATGTTTGAAGAGGGACTTGTGTAGGATAAGAGTAGGATAAGTGGCCCTCTTCAGAGATGGTTTTCAATATAACAGTTATTCTTTATTAGGGATTAAAAGAGTTATATAAATATTGGTGAGGAGAATGGGATGGGGAGAAGTAAATATCATTAGCTGTGGCTGAAATACTAGTCATGCTTACTTAATTTGCATAAAGAAGAATTCCAGGTGCTTAAATAACCTCATAGTGAGAGAGGAAGTTTGAGTAGTAATTTGGCCATCAGTCTATGTGACTATCTCAAGGGTGATGGAGGTGCAATCATAAGGACTATGTACACTGGCTCACGCAGGCCCAGAGCAAGATGGAATACAATCCTACTCCTGCTGATTTCAGGATAAGATTTTCAGGATTTCAAGAGATCTTGACATTGCTCTTGCTCCAGACTAGCTCCCGGGGGCACTCATTTCTGGACACAAAGCTATACTGTAACAGCTCCATACTGAACTGGAGTAGGAAAAAATGATGGGTCAAATAAACTTATTAGTTACATATAACACTCACAAAAATATTGTTACCTAAGACCAATCTTTGGTAAATTTGGAAATAAAATAAATTACCCAAAAGGAAATATACTAAGTTTAAAACAATTATGAATGATTTTGAATGAACAACATTTCCTGTATTTCAAAAAAACATAAAGAACTGTATATACTAGGAAATAACATAGTCAATTTTGATAAGATGTGTGATGGACTGAGCCACAGAATCTATGGATAGATAGAATTTTTGCATCTTTTTTGTTTTGTTTGTTTGTTTTTTGAGACAGGGTTTCTCTGTGTAGCTCTGGCTGTCCTGGAACTCACTCTGTAGACCAGGCTGGCCTTGAACTCAGAAATCCACCTGCCTCTGTCTCCCAAGTGCTGGGATTAATGGTGTGTGCCACCACTGCCTGGTGAATTTTTGCATCTTTTAATCACTATAGTTACTTCTGTTATTTATACTGTGGTCTTCAGTGGTACACTTTCATTTATAATAATTGTGTACTACATTGCATATAAGCATAATGTCAAGTACAACAGAAGAGAGTGATAATCACAACTGGATCATGACAGTAATATTGATATGATCCTGAATATTCTTACTTGATGCCTTTACCAACTCTTTGTATACCCTGAATTCTGCCTAATACTATCATGTTTTTAAAAAGCTTTTCTAGAATCATGGTACATATAACAAAATTAAATTTTTGAATATACACAGTCTGATTTTGTCAACAGGAAAAACTTTCAACTAAAGCACACAGAAAAAAAGAAAAATAAATATATGAACTAAAGTTTTGAGAAATTTGGATAACTCATAAGAACATTTTAGTTTTGGATATTTGGAATGCTAAAGATCCAGAACTAAAATATTTTGGGCATTTAGTATTATTATTAGCAACTTACCACCCGACACTCTCTCAGTTAACAACCTTTCAACTACCTTGTATAACTTTTTGAATTTATTATCAGATCACTAGCAAAAGAACAGATACATAAAAATTAAGATAGACTACTGTCAAGTATTATATAAAACCAATAATAGATATTTTCTCACTTTTAAATACCCATTTAGTTGATTTTTCTTCATAAAAATACTTGTAAAATACACTAGTACATGACTTTGTTTTACAATGTTGCTATATAAGTTCATATAAATACTGCAGTGTAGGAAATTTTATTGAACTCATCCTAAATCTCTGTTTCCAGGTGCTGACATCAATATTTGTCTAAGAGTAAATAATCTTTCCATTTTTCAAGTAAAATTTTTGTATATGTCAATAAATATGATATCAAATACTTCTAAAGTTCTAAAGTCTTTACACACAATGAAACCTATATTCCTAGTATGATAGTGCAAGAACTTATAATTTACTCTTTCCAATATGTATGTATTTAATTTTCCACTATATTGGAGAGAAAATTACTGTAATTTACTTTATTATTGGATATCAAAAGAAAATTTAAATTACTTTTAAATTTTTAGTCATTTCCTATGTGGCAAATACAATCAATAACTAAGGTGAAATTATTGTATGCAAACAATTTAATCATTTGAATTAGGTTTTCATAATTTTTTAATAATTTCATTCACTTCTTCTGGATACTACCACAAGTAAAGTATCTTTGCAATTTTTCTTAAATTGTACTCTCTTCTATATTGCTTAACTTACATCCCAAATCTACCAAGTAAAATATTTTGTTAGTTCATTTGTTTTGTTTCTCTGTTAGTCATAGCTACTTGTTATTTTGGATTTATTTCAGACAAAATATTCTATTTGTGTTTCTCCCCATTTTCTCCTACCTAATACTTGACACCTCCATAACCTCCAATATCCTCATGTTCTATCTTTCCCCTTAGAAAATATACATGCAACAAAAACTAACAAAAGTAAAACAAACTCAACAGCCCAACAGTCAAAGAAATCAGGAAAAAAATGCACAAGAAGCATATAATACACAGAGACACAGCCCCACACAGAAGCACCAATGCAAACACAAAATTCGAGCCATAATGCATGAAAAATTACCAGTATGTTTAAAAATATAGTGTGTAATAGCTAAAAGATAATAACTAAAAATCATTGTTGATTCACATGAGTTGTCTGTCTGCTGCATAAAATGAGACCTTATCTTTAGTGCGGGTTCTGTACGTTGTAAGGTACTTCTTTGGTAAACTAGTTTATCCATTTGTAGTACTTGTCAAATGGAGATAGATTCATGGTGAGGGGTAGGAGATCATATATTATCACCACTGTCACTGCATGGACCACAAATAACTTTGACCTCTATAGACCCTGTACGTGTGTCATTTTCTTTATGTGTTCATATGTGTATCAACCCTATTATGTCTGGAAAGTATTGTTGCCTTGCTGCATTTCTTCCAGCATCACAGACTACCCTCAGCATCTTTCCACAATGTCTTCTATGTAGTTTTCTGATCAATGAATGAGGAGTATAGATAGCAATATGTGATTTATGACAGGGAGATCCAAATTCCTTTACTGTGTACATTTACAAGATACAGGTGTCTTTATCTGGGTCTATCTTCTGCATATGTGAACTTTTATGATGTTGCAGGAGTACACTAAATCTATGGATATAAAAGAATGTTATTTGAAATTCTTTTATTGATAGATATTTGTGCAGACAATTATACCTGCTATTAGCCCTACTTTTAGGTACTTAACAGTGAGAAAAATGTCAGAAATGTGTTCAGTCTCACTGTGTAATCCTCAAATCCAATCAGAGAGTTGTTTCTTATTCCATCAAAGTTGCCAGTATTACAACAATGTGTCATATAGGCAGCTGTCCTATCTGTGGTACATCAAGAAGTATAGAGTTAGTGTTCAAATTTTCCATTAGGAACCATGCAGAATATGTTTCAGTACCACCAACAATATTTTTTATGTGAAAGCTTTAGTTAGGCACCTTCTTGTCCTCTCTATGTTCAATAGAAATATAGGTGTTGTCTTCTGCAACATAGTCATCATCACATCGTGTAGAACAATCAATAGCTTAGTCAATACTCTGAGTTATTTTTTAGTTATATCAAACTCTTTTTTGTAACCATAAAATAAACTTAATTGAAATACTATAATGAATAACAAGTGCCTACAATGTATTTTGTTTACAATTTGTGACCATAAGTATGAACAAATAATGACTAATTTTCATGCAAGTATATACCTAAATCAGGAGGAAGTCAAACTTATCTCATAAAAGAAGACACGGCAATTTAGTCTGTATCATCAAGTAAGTATTGGGACAAATTTCAGATTCACTGTGTTTCCTTAACATTGGGTTAGAGAATAGTAACAGTACTAGACAAGAAGACAGAAAGCCTAAAATAGGGACAGCTGCATATGCTTTAGGTTTAGTCATAAAATTCCAACCATATGCCAAGAATCTGAATTATGAACCAAGTAGTAAAACACACAGTCTTCTAGAAATGAAGTGTCACCCACAGAATTGGACAAGAACATGAATAGCACATTCATGAATACTCTCAGTTCTTTGGGAAGGAAGTTTCATTAAGAAACTTTGGCCAAAAAAAATTAGATATAACCAATATCTTGGATTTGAGCTTGCATTTCATAGTAAGAGATATATACATCTAGGTTAGGCATTATCTCCTCTTATTTTGTGATTTTATTTATGTTATATACTAAGATGTCTACTGATTTTTATTGGCTATACCAGTTAGTATTCCACTCTATTATCTTGTCTCCCCCTCTACATTTAATAGCCACATTTGTTCATTTTGATTAGAGTCCTGTCTGCTCCTGACAGCTTCCTGTCGTGGATTCTAAGAAGAAATTGAGCATCTTTGGAGTTATTCCAATTTTGGTGAGACAGCCACTAGGCAAGAATTGCCTCTTTCCATCTACAGACAAATTACTGTCCAGAAAAGAACACACTTGCAGAATAGTCAAGTGATTATATTTGCCAAGATAGAGTAATCAGCCCTTAATAATCTGCATCACTATATCTGTCAGATGATCCTGGGCCACAAGGATGAAGATTGGATGCTCCAACATTCTGTAGTATAGGAACTGTCCAGGTGTTCATCAGTCTTTATAAATTGGCTAAGTTTTAGAAACTATGCTTTGTGCCTCCCATAATTTCAGTTAACTCAGTCATTCTGGATTTCTGACGAGGTTGAAAATTTATAGTCTCATAGCCAATCTTTGCTATTTATGTTGAGAGAAAAGATTTGAGAGGATGGTTTTCAGCTGACATTCATTCTAAAGCCAAGAAAAAAAGCCAGGTTCAGAACTAAGTCTTTTATTTAGAAGATATGACAGAGGTTCTGCTTATTCAACAAAATGATGGACTGGGTATTAGGTCTATCTTGCACCTTACTGGCATAAATTGGTATAGTTATGCTCTAACTGTATTTTGAGAGAAAAGTTTTATTTTAACAGGAAGGGTGATATGTAGGAGCTAAGGTGGGAAGAGTACATAGAGGAAGAGGAGGAGTAAGGAGAGGAGGAAGAGAAGGAGAGGAGAAGCTAGGTGATAAAAGAGAAAGAGAGAGAGGAGCCAGACATGGAGGCAGATGTTCACATGTCTCCACCAGTCAAAGATAGTTGATATATCTAGGTTGGGTATTAGGTTACACTTCTGATTGATATTGAGCATTACCAAACTTATAAAGCCTTTGGTTAACATTTAAAAAACTGTATAAAAGCAAAAAGGAGACTGGGGCATGGGATACGGGTTTTCTAGGGAGGGGATATGGGAAAAAGGGATGGCATCTGAAATGTAAATAAAATATCTAATAACAAAATAATAAAAATTATAAAGGAGGTTGTGAAGATCCTCTTCTTTCATACTAGCAATAGAAAAGCTTAAAGCTCTTGGCTGCCTGCTTCATGTCATTAGTTTTTTTAAAAAGATTTTGAATGCCTGCAGCCTTGCATACATGCACATAGGCATGATTGGAGGGTTGTGCTGGCTCACTAGCACAAACTGGGGGTTGGGAGTATGATTAGTCAAGTCAGTGCAGCAGGTCCTGCACATAGAAGAGGCAGTCAAGGATGCCTGTCACATCCACACTAGGAATGAATGGTCAGCAAGGAAATGCAAAAACAAGCTCATCTCCCACTTTGACCCCTTGTTTCTTTCATAGGTAGACATGATTTGTGCACCTTAAGTATTGCAAATTTGTTGGAATTAGAACATATCCTCTCAAATCTTTGAAGAATCAGAGAAGAAAGCTATCAAATGATAGCTGTCAGATTCACTGTAAGGACCTAGCTTCCTTTGTCCTATCCTATATTGTGTTGGCTACAGTGCCCTCCCCTTAAGCCTTCAATCTGCCCTGTCACTTTAGCTCAGTTCTCTTACAGGGTGAACAATAACATTTCAAAGATATGACAGTATTATTGATTATTTTTGGTGGGATTAAGGACAGTCAGAAAAAAAGGAAATTTATTTTAGTAGACAGATGTTGTTAAAAATGGTATTTCTAAGGGAATTCAAAATAGGTTCTGCCATGCCTTAAGGATATAAAGTAATGAAAGCACTTAGGGTTAAGATCCAGATTATCATCAGAGGGAAACAACCACAGATCAATGTGGTTTTCACCTCCCAGTTTATGGATGGATAGTAGGATCAGGTAGGTATGAGTTCTGACACTATGATAGTTATAATATATATACAAGAAGAGAGATTTCAAAGTGGCTTCATTACAGCGTAGTAGAGAGTGAATTAAGGTGTGGGAACTGCCAATATGTGGGAACATGGGGCGTCTTTCATACACACACACACACACACACACACACACACACACACAGTGTTTACCATGGAACGGATGAGTAAACCTTTTTTTCTGTGATCTCTTATGGTAATCTACTTTGCATGATTACATTCCTTTAGTGTCTTTAGATGTTGGTTTTCATTATTTTTTTATTTTGTAATATATTTCATATTCAACAATAAACTTGTGAATTAGGAAGAACTTTGTTTGCATATGTAATTTTATAAGGTATGCGAAATAGCATGTTGAGTGTTTTTTTTGTTTGTTTGTTTGTTTTTGTTTTGTTTTGTTTTTTGCCATTCACTGTCAGATTCACTGTAAGGGTTTTTTAATTGTATTTCTTTTTTTTTTCATTACAAAATGTTGCTGAATTTTATATTTATTGAAAATTAATTTTACTAAACCATTGTTATATTTTCCCTTTTTTTACTCCTCCCAGTTCTTCCTTACCTCCCTTTCATTCTAGATCTAATCTTTTCTGTCTTTCATTAGAAAAGCACACTGAAATGATAACAACCAAACATAACAAAATGAAATATAATAAGCAAAAACATAATATTATGGGTGAACAAGGCAACCCAACAGAAGGAAAAGTGCCACAATAACAGGCAAAAGGATCAGAAACCCACTTGTTAACATACTGAGCAATTCCATAAAAACACCAAGATGAATGTTGTAACATTTACAGAGGACCCAGTGCAGAATGTTGTAGGCTCATGAACAGAGATACACTGAGGCATGTCTTTTGCTTTATGTCATTGTATTTTGTTTTCCATTTCAAATATTTTTTGGATGTAAAGTTTTAAATATATTTCTAAAGTACAAGCCTGTGGTGACTCATGCCACCAGCACTCTGAGAAGTTCCGAAAATTTTTGAATCTGAAGAGGTATTAATAAATATAGATATATCATGTAAATACTATACCATACACTTTATGTTATTTTAACTATATAGCATAAATTTAAATATGTCATGATGATATCACCTGCAACTCTTTTATTATTTATGTTTTTGCAGTGTGTGTCTTTTTTGTTTCCATTTCGCATTACAACCACATTTTTTAATTTGTGTGGATATTACTGATGACTACATTGAATATGTGAATTGGATTTGGTAGAATGGCAATTTTCATAAGAATAACCTTGACAATTCATGAACATAGGTGGCATGTAAAACTCTGTTCTTTTTTCTTAAATTTGTTATTCTTCTACCTTAAAATTTTATTGTAACCTTTCAAGTGTTTGTGTGTGTGTATATATATATATATATATATATATATATATATATATATAATTTAAATATCATGTTGATGGTACATATATTTTTTATAAAATAATGTATATAATGTCATAACTTTCATTGTAAATGATATTGTTTCCATGATTTCTTCCACAAAACATTACAAAAACATGCTTTTTTCATTAATTTTTAATCCTAGAAATTTACTGAATGTAATTATTAGTGTTGGGCAATATCTCTTGGCATATTTAGCACATTTTACTTTTAGAATTACATCTTATTTAAATTATAATAAATTGACTTCTGCCTTTCCTACTTCTATTGCCTTTATATCTTTCTCTACGTTGTTACCCTAATACTCCTAACATTCTACTGAATAAGACAGGAACTGTGACCTTCCTTGTCTTGTTCCTGATTTTAATGACTACTCATATACTAGAATGATAGCTCTAAGATTGTTTTTGTTGCCTTATGCTGAAATACATTTGCTTTATCCTCACCAGTGACCACATTTCTAAAGAAACAGGACACTTGCTACACTAGTAGACATTTATGCCAATGGCAATGTATGCAGGTAGGATGGGAGTATTGAGAGCAGGTTCATCATCCTGTCTTGAATTTTCCCATGAACTTGTGAGGGGTTTACATTTAACCATAACTATTTTAGGTGATGTTTGCAACAACCATATCATTTATGAAGACACTATTTCACACTATTTCTTCAATTTTCTAGCTTTATTTGGTTTCTACAACTTTTTCCTTAGCATTGCTTGACCCCATGGCAAGTCAAATAATGACAGCTTCTTATTCTTAGTATTTCTATTATTCATCTTGTGCTCATCAACAACATCTGTAGTAAGAGTCTTATCTACTCAAAGAATCACCAGCATGTAACTATGAAAATAAACAGAAATACTTAAAAGGGATTTGACAAATGACCATTTAGAAAAATTAAATTAATATGTTCTCTGCAGAATCTACAAATTTTCTAGGAATGTTTTTTGTCAATGTCTTCAGGCCCATTCCTAGATTGTTCCTGTGGAACAGGCCTTGATTCTAAGTAAAAATGTGGTTGGTTACTTCATCAATTAGTCTTACCACAATTGTACTATGAGTTTATTTTACCTGGCTGGTCATTAATATAGCACATAAGGTTTAGCAAAGGGCAAGAAAATTATTAGGATTTTCCTCTACTTACAAAATTTGGAAAGGACACACTTGCAGAATAGTCAACTGATTATATCTGCCTATACAGAGTAATCAGCCCTTAATAATTCTGCATCACTAAGGTCTGTCAGATGATTCTGGGCCAGAAGGCTGAAGATTTGATGCTCCAATGTTCAGTAGTATAAGGGCTTTCCAGGTGTTCAGTGTTCTCTATAAATTGGCTAAGTTTTAGAAGCTATGCTTAGTGCTTCCCATGATTTCAGTTAACTCAGTCATTCTGGATTTCTGACAGGGTTGAAGACCTATAGTCTCATAGCCAATCCTGGCTATTTACTTTGAGAGAAAAAAATCTGAGTGGATGGTTTTCAGCTGACATTCATTCTAAAGCCAAGAAAAAAGCCAAGTTCAAAACTAAGTGTTTTAGTTAGGAGAGATGACAGAGGTTCTGGTTAGTCAACAAAATGATGGACTGGGTATTAGGACTATCTTGTACCTCACTGGTACAATTAGGAATAATTATGCTCTAATTATATTTTGAGAGAAAAGTTTTAACAGGAAGGGTGATATGTAGGAGGAGCTAAGGGGAAACGAGTACAGAGAGGAAGAGAAAGAGTAAGGAGAGGAGGAGGAGAAGGAGAGGAGAAGCTAGGTGATGAGAGAGAAGGAGAGAGAGGGGCCAGACATGGAGGCAGATGTTCACATGTCTTCGCCAAAGATAGTTGATATATCTAGGTTGGGTATTAGGCTACACTTCTGATTGATATTGAGCATTACCAAACTTATAAAGCCTTTGATTAACATTTTAAAAAATTGTATAAAAGCAAAAAAGGAAAAGGAGGCATGGGATAGCGATTTTCTAAGGAGGGGAAATGGGGAAAGGGTATGGCATCTGAAATGTAAATAAAATATAAAATAAAAATTTTAAAAAAATTTGGAAAGGCATTTTTAGCACTATCAAAGCCAGCAACCAGGAAATGTTTCCTGGATTGTTGAACATTGATTTCTTCATGTACAGCAAACAAGATTTACAGTATCTTGAATAACAAGGTCTTACCATGAAGCTCAGAGGGGCAATTGAGAACTTGTGCGATGGTGGGTACATGCTTTCTGAGATTCTTTTGACTTTTATTAACTTTTTATTATTAATTATTTTTGTTATTTACATTTCAAATGTTTCCCCTTCCCATCCTCCCCTTCACAAGACCCTTTCTCCATCCTTCTTCCTTTTGCCTCTAAGATGGTGCTTCCCTACCCACCCACCTACTCCTGCCTCACCCCTCTAGAATCCCCCTCTCTAGGGCAACAAACCTCCACCAGACCAAGACACTCCCCAGTCATTGTTATCAAACAAGGCAGTGCTCTACTACATATGTACCAAGAGCCATGGACTCACTCATCTATACTCTTTGGTTGGTGGTTCAGTCCCTGGGAACTCTGAGGAGTCCGGTTACTTGATAATTGTTGTTCTTCCTATGGGGTTGCAATCCCCTTTAGCTGCTTTAGTCCTTCCCCTAACTCTTCCATCCCAGCTCAGTCATTGGTTGGCTGTGAGTATCTGCATCTCTCTTAAGTGCTGGCAGAATCACTCAAAGGTCAGCTATACCAGGCTCCAATTTGCAACCCTTCTTGGCATTAGCAATAGTGTAGGTGTTTGTTGTCTGTTGATAGAATGAATGTAAAAGTGGGGCGGTTACTGCGTGACCTTTCCTTCATTCTCTGCTCTGTGTTTTGTCCCTGCATTCTTTTAGACAGGAACAATTCTGGGTTAGAGATGAGTGAATGGCCTCATCTATCAACTGGGGGCCATGTCTGTCAATTACAGATGATCTCTTCAAGTTTTATCTACCTACTTTGGAGTATTTTAGCTAATCTCATCCATACTGGGTCCTGGGAACCTCTTGCATCCCTGGTATCTAGGATTTTCTAGTGATTCCCTCCCCATGCCTGACACATTCCACATATTTATATTCATTCTCCAGGCCCTCCTGACTTCTCACCTGTCTCTTCTCATACATGACCTTGCCCCATATTACCTTCTCATCCCCTCCTCTGTCAGGTCCCTCCGTTCCTTTGCTTTTCAGTTATATGAAGTCCCATTTTTCAATTGTTGATCCTAGAGCCTGGACCCTTGGTGTTTTGCTCATCATATATTCCCCTGTGTTAATGAGTTCAAGAGTCTTTCCCATTTTCTCTTCTATTAGATTCAGTGTATCTGGTTTTATGTGGAGGTCCTTGATCTACTTAGAGTTGAGCTTTGCACAGGGAGATAAGACTGGATCAATTTACATTCTTCTACTTGCAGACCTCCAGTTAGACCAGCACCATTTGTTGAAAATGCTTTCTTTTATCAGCTGTATAATTTTGACTTCTTTGACAAAGATCAAGTGACAATTGGTATGTGGGTTTATTTCTGGATCTTCAATTCTATTCCACTGGTCTACCTGCCTGTCTTTGTTCCAATACCATATGGTTTTATGACTATTTCTCTATAGCATAGATTGAGGTCAGGTTTGGTGATTTTCCTAGAAGTTCTTATGTTGTTGATAACTGCTTTTGATATCCTGGGTTTTCTGTTATTCCAGATGAAGTTGAGAATTGCTCTTTCTATCTGTGTCGAGAACTGAATTGGAATGTGATGGTGATTGCATTGAATCTGTATATTGCTTTTGGTAAAACGGCCATTTTTCCTATGTTAATCCTACTGATCCATGAACATGGGAGATCTTTCCATCTTCTAACATCTTTTTATTTCTTTCTTCAGACATTTGAAGTATATGTCATACAAATATTTTACTTGCTTGGTTAGATATTTTATATTATTTGCAATTATTGTAAATGGTGTCATTTCTCTAATTTTTTTCTCAGTGAGTTTATCCTTTGTGTAGAGATAGGATACTGATTTGTTTAATTTTATATAAACAAGAAAAAAGAAAGCAAAAGGGTGAGGCAGAAGTGGGGAGGTTTTTTGTTTGTTTTACTATGACATGTTAATATCATACAAATTCTTAAAATGTTCGCCATATCTATAAGTGTTACTTTTTTATTACAATTTCAAACTTTAAAAAAAAAGACTGGCAGAGAGCTTTCTTATATTCTGTGCTTTACTTAAAGGTGGAGGCTTTCTATGTTATTAAAATAGTTTGGGCATGGAAACTTGATTCTCTGTTTTAAATCTTTCTTTTTACAATTTTGCCCAACAATCTACCTTATAATTTTTGGTATTAATAAAATAGTATAATATGCTAGTTCACTCTTTTTATTAGTATGGTTCACTAGAGTAACAGAATTAATGGAATAAATATATACTATCTTATATTTGATTTTTAGAATAATGTACAGGCTGTAGTCCAGATAACCCACTAATGGCTATCTATGAATGAAAGTTCCAAGAATCCAGTAGTTTTTCAGGCTATGAGTTTGGATGTCTTAACTGGTCTGTGGTATCTTTCTGACAACTTCTCTATACACTTTCTTTTAAATTTTACTTTTCTCTTTTATTTGGATATTATACCATAATTATATCATTTTCCCATTCAAACCTCTTCTGCTCTCCCTTCAAAGCTTCTCCTATATACCTTCTTGTTTTCATTTTACATGATGGCTTTTTAAAATCACTGATGGCTGTTAAAATCCTATGTGTTATATTTGTCTGCTTTTGTGGAAAGAAGTTACATTGTGAGTATTATAAAAATATTCTGTGAAGATAATTGTTGTCTGTTCACAAGTTTCTCCATCTTTTATACAACTGTATTTTCATAGTTTTTCCCCCTAAATAAGTGCATTTTACAAAACCATGTACTTGATTTTGTTGCATACGCTGAAGAAATATGTAGCTACATCATGATGTTGCATGTAATCTCACACTATCTGAGCATCCTGAACCACAAGGTACAGACTTATAAGTAAATTATTCACAAACACACACACACACACACACACACACACACACACACACACACAAAGAATAGGTCTCTTAAGGTAAATTTTTAAAAATGGAGGAGAGTCCTTCAAATCTAAAAACTACAAACTTGTCAACACAAAAAATCTCTCCTATCTCTGAGACTGTAGCAAAAATAAAAACACAAGGCTGTATTATGGCAAGCACACTGACCAGTCACAAGATCCACTCATCACAAACCATCTGTATGAAAATTGCCACACCTAAGGAATTCCAGCTTGTATTAGTTAGGTTTCTCTTGCTTTAATAACACTCTGACTAAAAACAAATTCTAAAGGAGAGGGTTTATTTGCTTTATACTTTCTCATAATAGTTCATGTTTGAGGAACTCAGGCTAGGAACTGGGAAGCAGGAACTAAAGCAGAAACCACAAAGGAACACTGCCTAATGTCTTGATAAGCCTACCTTCTTATTCAACCCAAGGAAGAACTGCCTATGGATGAAAGCACAGTGACCTACGATCTGGGTACTTTCACATAAATAATTAATCAAGAAAATGTTCATGCTCCTTCAGACAATTCCTATAGGTCAATCTGATGGTGTAATTTTATCAATTGTGATTCATCTGCAGAGATGAGCCTACTTTGTGTTACCTTGAATAACACTGTCAATAAGAACAAACCAAAACAATAAAGGAAAGATAAACACAAACTACGAAACCTCTGGTCCATGGGCATCAACCCTTGTTGTTTCTACTCTCTGTTCACACAGCATACACTAAATGGACTGTTGAACTTCATGCATCCCAATTTTGTATTTGACCGTTTCTCCTTGGTTCAAATTTATGCCTTTCTTTTACCTTATACAACTTTTAGTCTGATCCCTGTAGGGCTTTGGCTTACATCTGTAGCATCTCTCTGTTGTAATGATGACTTTCTGAACCCTGAAGTCTCTTTAACTCATTTTTATTATTCATTTTATTGATTCACATTTCAAATGATAACCCCCTTCCTGGTTAACCCTCCAAAAATACACCCCCATTCCATATCCCTTCTCCTCCCACCTCTTTGTCTCTATGAGGGTGGTCCTCTACCCACTCACCAACTCACTCACTGCCATCTTACCCCTCTAGCATACCCCAGTGCTAGGGCATCAAGTCTCCACAGGACCAAGGGCATACCCTCCCATTGACATCAGATGAGTCCATCCTCTGTTACATATGTAGCTGGAGCCATGGCTCCCTCCATATAAACTCCATGGATTAGTCCCTGGGAGTTCTGAGTGGTCCAGTTAGCAGATTTTGTTCTTTCTATTGGGTTGCAACCCCCTTCACTCTTTCAGTCTTTTTCCTAGCTCTTTGATTGGGGTCTCCAGGCTCAGTTAGATAGCTACCTGTAAGTATCTGCATCTGTATTGGTTGAGTGTGGGTAGAATCTCTCAGGCAGCAGCCATACCATGGTCCAGTCAGCAAGAGCTTCTTGTCAGCAATCATGTGGGGGGGGGTGCCTGAAGATGGAATGGAACCCTAGGTGAGGCAGTCTCAGGATGGCCCTTCCATTAGTCTCAGTTCCATTTTTTGTCCCTGTCTTTCCTTTGGATAGGAACATTTCTTGGTTAAAAATTTTGAGGTGGTTCAGGAGCCCCATGGTCTCTACAGGTTCTATCTCCCTTTTTTTGCTTATTTTGGCTAAAGTCATCTCTGTTGGGTCCTGGGAGCCTCTCACTTCCCTGGTATCTGGGACTTTCTAGTGGCTACCCCCAGTTCCACCTTCCCAACTGCTACTCATTTCTATTCAATTTTCTACTGCTCTGCACTTCTCTCCTGTCCCTTTGAATACCTAATACTGTCTCCTTTTCCCACCCGTTCTTTCAAATTTGTATTCTCTTTTCTTCTGACTCTCACACATATTAAAAATAACACTTGGTGTAGTATAGTATATAATCTAAGCATTCAAAATAAATCGTCTATTATTGCCAATGGCCACACTGCTATATGAAATACAGATTATTTGTACTAATATGACAGCCTTTCATTTTGTTGATGCAGCATACTCATTCTAATCTCAATCTCTTCTGACTCTAAAATGAATAAATTTGAAACGAAAGTATATTTTCTGATTTTATATACTAAGAAATAAAAAAAAAAACATGCATTCTCTCACTCAAGGAAGAATAGAGTGTATTGACTTCTAGTCTCAGAGTGAAATCCAGTTACTGCACCCTAGTTTTCAATGAAGCCTGTAAGAAACATAAAACTCTTAAGGACTGAAGAATTTTCTGCAATTCAACTTATTACCCATTTTAGCATAAAAAGTTCTACTCTGCTGACAGTTTTTTATGTTATAAGGAATGAAATTAACATGTGATATTTTCAAAACCCCTGTGTATTTATAAATTAATAGATTTTTAGCAGGAAAAAAAAAGAAAATAAAACAGACGAATCAGTCTCCTGAATGAAAACAATTTTGGCAGCCTTAATTATAAGAAACTCCAAAGCAAAACTATCTAACCTAACTTCTCAAAGTTTTTAGTTCACAAGCTAAGAAATTTAAAAATAATTTAAAATGAGATTTTATTTTGTTGATATTCTCTATGTTTCACATTTTCTTCAGCTAAGCTTTATGTACTCTAAAGCATGAGTAGAAGTTTTTGTTAATTATCTTTACCCAAACCAGCAGGAAATATTGTGACTGTCTACACACAAGAGTTGCATGTATGACTGGATGTCTGGGGAGACTCACAAGCACAGCCTGGGTGTTGGGAGTGTGATGAGTCAAGTCAACTGCAGAAGGTCCTGCTCAGAAGAGAGTGTGTTTCATCCACTTAAAGAATGGTAGGCAAGGCAATGCAGAAACCAAGGACAGTTGCCAAAGCCACCATTGTGTCTTCCACAGGTGGACATGATTTTTGCACATTAAGTATTGCAAATGTTAGGAAATAGAACCTTGTTGTATAGATCTAAAATCTTTGACTCTAAGGAATCCTATCTGA
The DNA here is from genome assembly GCF_011762505.2 of Arvicanthis niloticus. Lineage (NCBI taxonomy): Eukaryota > Metazoa > Chordata > Mammalia > Rodentia > Muridae > Arvicanthis > Arvicanthis niloticus. The sequence continues at coordinate 32,140,706 of NC_047658.1, read as the reverse complement.
AAGCTATCAGATCAGGACCTGGTTTCAGTTGCTCCTCCTATTATTATATTAGCTGGACAGTGCCTCTACTATTTGGGCTGTGGATCAGTCCTGTCACTTTATCTCACTTCTCTTCCTGGTTTGAAGTATGATTTCAGCTGGGACAGCTCCTGTATATTATTGCTGTGTGTGAGTAAGGGCAGGGACTGATTAGGACAAATGATTTTGGTGGTGTGGGAGGTTGTATGTAGGTAGTAGTCCTAAAAGAAGTTAATGCAGATGTTTGTCTTGCACTGACTAGAGGTTTAAGATGTCTAAAGCAAATAAGAGATACCATAAATCTTCCCAGTGTGGTTCATGATCTAATAGACCAAGGTGGTTTGGACCTGTCAATTGCTGAATGGTTGGGAGAATAAGGTAAGTATGAGTTCTGATGTTTTGATAGTTATAATAAAGGAAAGGAATTTCCAAAGTGGCTGTAAAGTAGAGAGGTAGACAGAGTCAGCTGGAGTGTGTGTGTGTGTGTGTGTGTGTGTGTGTGTGTGTGTGTGTATGTGTGTTCCAGTTAAGTGTCAAAAGCAAGTAAGTTAATCAGCTGAATGGTTAGTGTATAGAAGGTGGGTCTGTGTTACATGCAGAGGTGCAGTCTATACAGAGGTACAAACTGAGAAACATTTTCTATGATTTTGTAACATGGTCTAATTTGAATATGATGTGTATGCTTCTATGTCACCTCTTCTTCCTCCTCCTCTTCTTCTCCTCCTTCTCCTGTTCCTCCTTCTCCTTCTCAATGTGTTATTTAGTTTTGTAATGCTGCCTGAATACAAAATTATAATTAAAATTTTCAAAACATTTGGATTGGTTATGTCATTTGTTTTACATTCTTTCTATTATAGTTATGCAAATAGTGCACAAATTTGATTTTAGGCGTCTACAGGGTATCAATTTTTGTTCTCATTGTATTTTATTCTTCCTTGCAAAATGATATTTGGAATTTAAAATGTTTTTCCAGACTATTCCAGACTATATGGGAAAGATGACACATGCTAGCACCATTGTCATGATTTCTATAGGTTGTCATTTCCCCACAGTAGTCCACAGTAATAATACAGCTTAGCACAGCTCAGCACAGCTCAGCACACACACACAAAAGATGGTGGAGGCATGTATTTTCATGTCCTCTCTGTTTTTCTGTGGCTGAACTTTCAACCCATTACCATGCTACACAAATGCTCTACTGTATGGAAAATAGAAGGCATTATCTGCATGCTGCCTAGGCAAGGGAGTATTGGATACAACTCACATGCTGTAGCTATGGCTGTTATCCCTTGTTCCTACTTCCTTGCTGTGTTTCACTGGAGAGCTGGTAAAATTATATTGATTTGTATGAGCTATGTCTATGAGTTTGGCAACAGAACCATTGCCCCACCATTCTAGTGAACTAAGGAACTGAACTAAGAAAATAACAAGGATCTATGTAGCCTCTGTCTGTATAGAATTGTTCATTTCACATGTTTCTGATTTTATGTGTAAATAGTAAACTAGGGAGGTGGGTGTCTGTAGCAACTTTGAAAAATGTTGCTTTGGCCAGATAATGCTGGCTTCAATATATTTCATCTGCCTAAGCTACTCCTTGTCCCTATAAATGCAAGAATACCCAGGACAAGCTATGTTGCCTTAAGCAGTCTTCATTATTTCTAGAATTTTTAACTTATCAACTTTCATTATACTTACTTCATAATACTTTTAATTAATTTTTTACATATTTATTTTACATTCTGCTCATGGCCCCAATCCAAGTCATCCTATCACACAATCCTTCCCTAGTTCCCTCCCCTTCTCCACTGAGCTGGGTATCTCCCACCTTAGCACTTCAAGTCTCTGTGAGGCTAAATGGTTCCTCTCTCCCTGAGCCCAGAGAGGGCAGCCCAGCTAAAATAGCATATCTCATATTCAGGCAACAGCATTTGGGATAGCCTAGGCTTCAAGTGTTCAGTACCTACATAATGACCGTGCTGCACAACTGTTACATATATAAGAAAGGCCTATATCCAGCCCTTATATGATCTTTGGTTAAGATTTCAGTCTTTGAGATCTCCCAGGATTCCAGGTTAGTTGATTTTGTTGGTATTTCTGTGAAGTTCCTATTTCTTACAGACTGCAATTCTGTCTCCTCCTCCTTCATAAGGGTCCCCAAGTTCCAACTGCTGATTGGCAGTGGGTGTTTGTACCTGTCTAAGTCAGTTGTTGAGTAGTATGTCTCAGAAGAGAGCCATGCTAAACTCTTGCATGCAAGCATAACTGAGTATCATTAATAGTGTAAGGGATGGATCCCAAGTTGGACTAGGTTTTATTGGTCATTTTCTCAGTTTCTACTCCATCCACAATTTGTGCATTTCATGTAGACAGGATAAATTTTGGGTCAAAAGTTGGTGGGTAGGTTGGTGCTCCTATCACTCCGCCTGGGTTCTAATCTGGCCACAAGAGGCAGCCTGCCCAGACTCCATATGCTCAATGCAGAACTGGTTTGATTCATGATCACCTCCTCTATCTCAGGTTTCTGTCTCTTCCTTAAGATGTACCTTACCTCCAGATTTCCATTCATTCTCATGGCCATCAGACCATCTCACCTTCCCCACAAAATTTCCCTACTCTCCTCCAAATTCCCTGTCCCACACAGTTCTCTCTCTCCATCTGCCTTGTCCCACACAGTTCTCTCGCTCCATCTGCCTTCCAGTACTAATCCATTCCCCCATTCAGTTGAGGCTCAAACACCCTTACTTCTGCCGTTCTTCCTGTACAGACACTTGGGTTGTATAGTGTAGTTTGGGAAGCCTGTATTTTATGGCTAATATCTTACAATGTGTGAATATGATTTTGAGACTGGGTTATCACTCAGGATGATATTCATAAGATACATCCATTTGCCTAAAAATGTCACGATGTCTTCAAGTTTTTTTATCCCTAAACAATAAATATTCCATGTGTAGATTCACCACATTTTCTTTATCTATTATTCAGTTGAGGAACATGTAGGATACTTCAACTTTCTGCCTATTATAAATAAAACTGCTATAAACACCATTGATGAGGTGTATTTGTGGGATGGTAGAGCATCCTTTGAGTATGATGCAGAGGAGCATTATAGTTGCATCTTGAGTTATAACTATTTACCAGTTTTCTGAGATACTTCGAAATTGAGTTTCAAAGTGGTTGTACAAAGTTGCACTTCAAGTAGCAATGGTGGAGTGTTCCCCTGTGTTCCACATCCTCACCAGAATGTGCTGCATCTTGAGTTTTTGATAATCCATTCTGACTAGTGGAAGATTGAATCTTAGTGTTGTTTTGATTTGCATTTCACTGATGACTAAGGACTTTGAACATTTTTAACTGCTTCTCAGCCATTGGAGAATCTTCTGTTCAGAATTCTCTGCTTAAGTCTGTGCCTCATTTTTTATATATTTTATTAGATATTTTATTTATTTATATTTCACATATGTACTCCTTTCCAGGTTTCCCCTAGACAAACCCCTTATCTCATGTCTCTCTCCCTGCTTTTATGATGGAGCTTCCCCACACACCTACGCACTCCCTGCCTCACTGTCTTAACATTCTCCTACACTCTGGCATCAATTTTTTACAGGACCAAGGGCCTTTCCTCCCACTGATGCCTGACAAGGCCATTTTCTGCTACACATGTGGCTGGAGCCATGGGTTCCTCCATGTATACTCCTTGTTCAGTGGTTGAGTTTTGGGAGTTCTTAGGGTACCGGCTAGTTGATATTGTTGTTCTTTCTATGGGGTTACAAACCCCTTCAACTCCTTCAGTCCTTCTCCTAACACCTCCATTGGCATCTCAGTGCTCAGTTTAATGGTTGCTGCAAGCATCTGCATCTGTACTGCAATAGTCAGGCTCTCACTGAGCCTCTCAAGAAACATCCATATGAGGCTCCAGTGAGCAAACATTTCTTGGCATCAGCAATAGTGACTGGTTTTGTGGGTGCATATGAGATGGATACCCAGGTAGGGCAGTCTTAGGATGACCTTCCTTAAGTCTATGCTCCATTATTTTTTCCCTGTATTTCCTTGAGACATGAAGAATTCTGTGTTAAAATTTTGGAGATGGGTGGGTGGCTACATCCCTCAATTGGTAGCTGTGACCTGTTTTATAACTGGGTGATTTGGGAAGCTGGTGCTTAATATCTTGTGTTATTTTATGTTTTTGGATATTAGCCCTCTGTCAGATGTAGGCTTGGTGAAGATCCTTTCCCTATCTGTAGGATGCTGTTTTGTCTTATTAACAGTCTTCTTGGCCTTACAGAATGTTTGCAGTTTCACAAGGTCCCATTTATCAATTATTGATCTTAAAGCCTCAGGGACTGGTAGTCTCTCAGGGGATTGTCTTCTGCAACAATTCATTCAAGGGTATGTTTCAATTTCTCTCCTATGAGATTTAGTGTGTCTTGTTTTATGTTGAGGTCATTGATCCACTTGGACTTGAGTTTTGTGCAGGGTGATAAATATGGATTTATTTTCATTCATCTACATGTAGATGTCAGGTAGATTGGCATGATTCCTTGAAGATGCTCTTTTTTGGTATAGTTTTGACATCTTTGTTAAAAAACAAATGTTGTTAGGTGTAGGGTATTATTTCTGGGTTTTTATTTCATTCCATTGATCAATGTCTTCTGTACCAATATCATGTAATTTTTATCACTATTGCTCTGTACTGCAACTTGAGGTCAGGAATGGTGATTTTGTCTGAAGGTATTTTATTGTTTACTATTGTTTTGACTTTCCTTAGTTAATTATTTTTCTCTATAAAGTTGAGAATTATTGCTAGATATTTTATAAATATACTTTAATGTACTGGTTCCATTTACAGACACATTCCTCTGAACATGGGTTTCTTATAAATCAATATATATCAAGTAAGGACTTAAAATTCCAGGTAATTTGGCTGGAATTTGATGGCTTTATTTTTATAGATACATTTATACATTTTTACCATATTCATATGATATCAAATATTCTTCCTGTTCAGAAAGTCCTATCTTATGTCAATGAGTTCAAATTTATTCCCTACTTACTCTTCTATCAGATTCAGGGCATCAAGTCTTATGTTACAATTCTTGATTCACTTGCAGTTGAGTTTTAGATGTTAAGCAATAAACATCTAATTTCATTGTTCTGTCTGATGGTATCAAGATGGATCAGAATTATTTAGTAAAAGTTGTAAAATTTTTCTTCAACAAACAGGTTTCTGTATCAGTGTTGTATTATATGTGAGTTATCATTTCTATTCAACTGACAAGTGTAATAAATTTTATGTCAGATTGTGTGGATTTTGTCAATTCAAATGTTTAGGACCATGGGAAATGTTGAATTGTAATAATTCCTTCTGTTGTATTATTCAGGAATTATTTAGATTTTTGTTTTGTTTTGTTTTCCTTTTATTTGGATTGGTTTTTGTTTTGTTGCTGCTGTTTTGGTCCTGTTTTTGTTTTGCCAAAGTAAAATATCTTGTTCCAATATGAAATTACCATTACATTTTAAATTTTGTATGAAGAATTTTTAGGAGATTAGATTTAATGTGTGAATTGCTTTTGGAAAAATGGCCATTTATAAAGTACTAGATCTCTCATTTCATAACCGTGGAGGCATTCTAGCCTGTAATTCTTCTTCAATTAACTTTTATACTTTCTTAAATTGTCAGTTTAGCCTTTTACATTTTGTTTGTGTCTAAATGATTGAGAGTTTCTGTGTGTATGGTGTGTGTGTGTGTATGTGTGTGTGTGTGTGTGTGTGTGTGTGTGTGTGTGCATGTGTGTGTTGGAAATGGCATCATTTCTATGATTTATTAAATAATAACTTTTTTCTATATGAAACCTATTGAATTTTATGTGTTATATTATTATCCTGTCACCTTTGCTAGGTGTATCAGTAGCAACAAATTTCTGGTTGAAAATTAAGAAAATATGAAATCACATCATATTCAAATGAAGAAAATTTAACCTCTGACTTTCCTATCTGTTATTCATTTTTGTCCTTTGCTTTTTTCTTGCACTAACACTTTTAATAATATAAGTAGGAAGGGAAGAGTGAATATCCTTTTCTTGTTTCAAAGCATTGTCATTAATACTTAAGTCCATTTACTAAAATTTTGGCTCTTTCCTTGTTATATATTTTTCTTCTTAAGTCAAAATATATTCTCTGTATCTTTACCAGTGGCCACATTTCTAAAGAAAACCTACACTTGCTCACCCAGCAGTCATCACAGCTAATGGGACCCCAGGTATAAGACTGAACAATAGAAGAATACACATTTACTATACTAAAAGTTTTTAGTGTTTTTTTATTTATGTATTGACCAACACTTAATGCAACAAGAATGATATCCAATCAAACCCCGAGAATAGCACAAATACTGGATATAAACAGAAATATAATTTTTTGTGAAAAGACCATTTAGAATATCATCAAATGATTTTATGCTAGGGCCTATAACTCCCTCGTCATGTGTTTTAGCTATGTTTTCAGTACCATGCCTGATTTTTTTTTTACTCTGTGGAGATAGCTTCAATTGCAGTAACCTATTATTTGTAAATGATTTTTGGTTTCTATGACCAATAACTCATATAGTAGTAATTTATCTCTTACAATAATTTATTTATTTAATAAACCATGTATTCTTGATCATCACTCTCTGATTCATGGCATAAGGTATAAGAATTTGTCCTCAGAAAGTACGTAATCTTGATATCTTATAAGTCTTAACATTTGGATTATAGATTTTTTACTAGTAATGTTTCAAACATGAATATAGAAAATATTTTCTTTTTGTTAGAAAACTATTTATTTTATATTTATATTCTCAAGTCATGTTCCATCACTCAGTGAGGACAAGTCATTAACTCAAGGCAGGAACTGGAGGCAGGAACTTAAGCAAAAGCTATGCTGCTACTTACTGTTGAGACCCACACTAGTCCCTGTTCGGGGGCCAAAAATGTCGTGGCCTGAGCAAAATGTTGAGGCCCGGGCTGCCGCACATTTGGAGGCCACTGTATCCCGGTCCAAGCTGCTGCTCTGGTCCGCGGGTCGGGGTTCAGCAAGAGAGAGGGTGAGGACGGACTCGAAGAATGGAGACCAGACAGAGTGTGTTTCAATCCTGTTTATTCTTCAGTCTCTCTTCCTCTAAGTGTTCTAAGACCTAAATTCCTAGTCCCTAGTTCATAGTCCCTAGTACCTCCAAGTTCCAAGTTACTTCTTCCAAGTTCTCTTCCAAGTGCCTGCTTCTCTGTCTTCTCTCTTCTGTGTCTCTGATCTCTGTCTGCCTCTGCCTTTTATATGTCTCACTTCTAAGCCATGCCTTTAAGTCACACCTATAAACATGCCCTTAGGTCTTGTTTCTAAATCTGATCTCTAGGTCACTCTTAAGTCACACACCTTTAATCTCACACACCTTTAATCTCACACACCCAAGGTATCTAAACCAAGATTATCAGAGTGTGCTCAGCTGTTGTAGGCTATTGTAATCCAAGTCTCATGTCAGGGTATATGGCTCAAGATAGCTGCAAAGCTGATAACTGCTTTCTGTTAAAAGTCGGCCCCCAACAGCTTACCAGTTTGCTCCCTTTAGCTTGTGTAGAATACATTCTTATACATGGCATGATTACCTGACCAAGTGGGGAGCCACACAAAGTGGGTTGAGTACTTCCACATCAATCATCAATTAAGAAAATGACTCCACAGACTCATATACAGGCAACTTGATAGACACAGTTAAACTGAGGTTTTCTATTCCCAGATAACTCAGCTTGAGTCAAGTTGACAAAAAATAACTCAAATAGTATGCACATATAATAATATACATACTACAAAGCTGGGCAGTGGTGGTGCACGCCTTTAATCCCAGCACATGGGAAGTAGCGACAGGTGGATTTCTGAGTTCGAGGCTAGCCTAGTTACAGAGTGAGTTACAGGACAGGGCTATACTGAGACAGGGTTTCTTTTAGTGTCTTTAGATGTGGAGATTTTTTTATTATTATTTTTTATTTGTAATGTTGTCCAGATTGAACAATAAACTTGTGAATTAGGAAGAACTTTGTTTGGATATGTAATTTTATAAGGTATGGGAAATAGCATGGTGAGGTTTTTTTGTTTTTTTTTTTTTTGCTATTCACTGTCAGATTCACTGTAAGGGTTTTTGTAATTGTATTTTGTTTTATTCTTTACAAAATGCTGTTGAATTTTATATTTATTGAAAATTAATTTTAATAAACCATAATTATAGTTTTCCTTTTTTCTATTCTCCCAGTTCCTCCCTACCTCCATTTCCTTCTAGATCTAATCTTTTCTGTCTTTTATTAAAAAGCACACCCAAATGATAACAACCAAACATGACAAAATGAAATATAATAAGATAAGCAAAAACATAATTTTGAGGGTGGACAAGGCAACCCAACAGAAGAAAATGTGCCACAGGAGCAGGCACAAGGATCAGAAAACCACTTGTTAACATACTCAGGAATCCCATAAAAACATGAAGCTGAATGTTGTAACAAATGTACAGAGGCCCCAGTGTAGAATGTTGTAGGCTCATGAACAGAGAGGTACACTGAGGCATGTCTTTTGCTTTATGTCATTGTTTTTTGTTTTCCATTTCAAATTTTTATTTGGATTTAAGGTTTTTAAGGAATTTCTGAAGTACAAGCCTGTGGTGTCTCATGCCAGCAGCACTCTGAGTAGTTCTGAAGACTTTTGCTAGTGCAGAGGTACTACTTGATGCAAATAGAGCATGGTAATACCATACCATACACTTTATGTTACTTTACCTATATAGTATAAATTTAAATCTGTCATGATGATATCACCAGCAACTCTTTTATTATTCATGTTTTTATATAATAGGTGTTTTTTATTTCCATTTGATGTTACAACCAAATTTTTTAATTTGTGTAGATATTACTGATGACTACATTCAATATGTGAATTGAATTTGTAGACTGGCAATTTTCATAAGATTAACCCTGGCAATCCATTACCATAGGAGGCATGTCAATTTTTTTTCTTAAATTTGCTATTCTTCTACCTTAAAATTTCATTGTAACCTTTCATATATATATATACATATATGTGTATTTAAATAATATGTTGATGAGATATATACTGTAAAAACAATATTGAATACAATGTTATAATTTTCATTGTAAATGATATTGTTTCTTTGATTTCTTTCACAAAATATTTATTACAGAAACATGGTTTTTTCATTAATTTTTTAATCCTGGAAATTTACTGAATGTAATTATTAGCATTATGTTGTTTCTGGTGACATATTTAGCACCTTTTACTTATAGAATTCTATGATATTTAAATGATAATAAATTGACTTCTGCCTTTCCTACTTCTATCACCTTTATATCTTTCACTCATTTTGCTACCCTAAGACTCCTTATACTGTACAGAATAAGACAGGAAGTGTGAATTTTCTTGTCTTGTTCTTGAGGTTAATGAGTCCTTTGAGTTTCTATTCATTTACTAAGCTAATAGCTCTAAGTTTGTGCTTTGTAGCCTTATGCTGAAATACATTCTCTTAACCTTACCAGTGACCACATTTCTAAGGAAACAGGACACTTGCTACACTAGTAGACATTTATGCCAATATTAATGTCTGCAGGTAGGGTGGGAATATAGAGAGCAGGTTCATTGTACTTCCTTCAATTTTACATTGATCCTGTGGGGGGTACACATTAAACCATAATATTGCAGTTCATTTTTGAAACAACAATATCATTTATAGAAACAATATTTCATATTATTTCTTCAATCCTCTAGCTTTATTTAATTTTCACAACTTTTTCCTTAACATTGCTTGACCCCAGGGCAGAGTGAATGATGATAGTTTCTTATTCTCAGTATTTTTAGTAGTAATTCATCTTTGTGCTAATCAACAACCACTGTAATAACAGTCTTATTTACTCAAAATATCACCAGCATGTAACTATGAAAATAAACAGAAATATTTAACTGCCCATTTAGAAAAATAAAATATTTTTAATATGTTCTCTGCAAGGATCTGCAAATTATCTAAGAATGTTTTGTGTCAATGTTTGCAAGACCATTCCTGAATAGTCTCCTTTGGAAGTAGCCTTGATTCTAATCAAGAATGTGGTTGGTTATACCATTAAGCAGTCTTACCACAGTTGCAATATGAGTGCATTTGACCTGGTAGGTCAATAATGTAGGATATAAGGTTTAGCAAAGGGTAAGAAAATTATTAGGTTTTTTCTCTACTTAGAAAATTTAGAAAGGCATTTTCTAGCACTATGAAAGCCAGCCAGCAGAGAACGTTTCCTGGATAACTCAAGGTTGATTTTTCTCAGTGCAGCAAACAAAATTTATGGTGTCTTAAATAGCATGGCCTTATTGTGAAGTTCAGAGGGGCTATTGAGAACATGTGTGATTATTGGTACATGCTTTCTGAGATTCTTTGACTTTTATTTTCTTTTTATTTATTAACTATTTTCTTATTTACATTCCCAATGTTCTCCTGCTTCAGTCTCCCCTTCACAAGCCTCCTTCCCCATGTTTCTTCCCTTTGCCTCTAAGAGGGTACTTCCCTAACCACCCACCCACTCCTGCCTTACCCCTCTAGCATCCCTCTTCTCTGGGCAACAAGCCTCTACCAGACCAAGAGCCTCCTCTCCCATTGATGTGAAATAAGCAGTCCTCTACTACACATGTACCAAGATCCATGGATTCACCCATCTGTACTATTTGGTTAGTGCCTTAGACCCTGGGAGCTCTGAGGAATCTGGTTAGTTGACATAATTGTTCTTCCTATGGGGTTGTAATCCCCTTTATCTGCTTCAGTCCTTTGCCTAACTCTTCCAATAGAGCCCCTGTCTCAGGTAATGGTTAGCTGTGAGTATCTGCATCTGTCTTAGGTGCTGGCAGAGCCTTTCAAAAGACAGCTATACCAGGCTCCTATCTGCAAATGCTTCTTGGCATTAGCAATACTGTAGGGGTTTTGTATCTACTAATGGGATAAATCCCAAGGTGCACTTGTCACTGGATGGCCTTTTGGTCAATCTAAGCTCTGTTTTTCCCCTGCATTTCCTTTAGGCAGGAACAATTCTGGGTTAAAGATTTTGAGATTGGTACATGGCCTCATCCCTCAACTGGCAGCCATGTCTAGCTACTGGAGATGTCCTCTTCAAGTTCTAACTCCACAATCTTGTGTATTTTGGCTAATGTCATCCCCATTGGGTCCTGGGTATCTAGAACTTTCTAGTGCTTTCTCCCCAATAACCCACCCCTGGTACATATTTCTATTCATTTTCCTGGCCCTCTGGACTTCTCTCGTGTTTCTTCATATACCTGACTTTGCTCCGTTTTTACTTTCCTCAACCCGTCCCTGACTCAAGACCCTCTTTCCCTCTGCCACCAATAATTATTTTCTTCCCACATCTAAATGAGATTGAAGCATCCACACTTGGATTTTTTTCTGGTTAATCTTCATATGGTCTGTGAGTTGAATTATGGGAGTTCAGAGATTTAGAGCTAATGTCCATTTATCACTGAGTACATACCATGCATGTTCTTTTGGGTGTGGGTTACCTCACTTAGGATGATATTTTCTAGATTCATCCCTTTGCTTGAAAAATTCAGGAAGTTGTCATTTTTATTAAGTGAGTAGTATTTCATTGTATAAATGACATTTTTTTGTATCCATTCTTCTGTTGAGGAACATCTGGGCTGGTCTCAGCATCTGGCTATTATAAATAAGGCTGTTATAAACATACCAGAGCATGTGTTATATATTAAGAATCTTTTCACCAATAGTGGTCTTCAGGTAGAAATATGTCCAAGTTTTAAAGAAACTGCCACATTTGTTTTCAAACTAGTTGTACCAGTTTACAATCCCACCAGCAATGTAAGAGTATTGCTCTTACTACCCACCCTAGTCAGCATCTGCTCTCAACTGAGTTTTGGATGTTAGCCATTTTGCTTGGTGTGAGCTGGGGTCTCAAGGTCATTTTGATTTGCATTTCCCTGAATACTAAGGATGGTGAACATTTTGTTAGATGCTGTTCTGTTATTCAATATTCATCAGTTGAGAATTCTTTGTTTAGCTCTGTACTCCATTATTTTAATTGGGTTTTTTGGTTCTCTGGAGTCTTTGTACTCCAGAGTTTCTTGAGTTCTTTGTACATTTTGGATATTAGCTCTCTATCACATATAGGGCTAGAAAAGATCTTTACCCAATCTGTAAGTAGCTGTTTTGTCCTATTGACAGTGTCCTTTGCCTTAAAGAAGCTTTTCAGTTTCATGAGTTCCCATTTTTCAATTGCTGATCTTAGAGCCTGAGCCCTTGGTGTTCTGTTCAGGATAATTTCCCCTGTGCCACTGTGTTCACAGGTCTCTCTCATTTTCTCTTCTATAAAATTCAGTGTATCTAGTTTTATGTGGAGGTCGTTGATCCACTATGACTTGAGCATTATACAAGGAAATAAATATAGACCAATTTTCATTCTTCAACTTGCAGACCTCCAGTTAGACCAGCACCATTTATTGAAAATGCTTTCTTTTATAGACTGTATGGTTTTAACTTCTTTGTAAAAGTCCAAGTGACCATAGGTGTGTAGGTTGATTTCTGGGTCTTGGATTCTATTGCATTGATCTATCTGCCTTTATCTGTATCAATACCATGTGGTTTTATCACTATTATTCTGTATTACAGCTTGAGGTCAGCTGTACTGTACTTTGGTGATTCTCCAAAAAGTTATTCTATTGTTGCTAATTGTTTTTTGATATCCTGGATTTTTTTGATATTCCAGATTAATTTAAGTATTGCTTTTTTTATCTTTGTAAAAAATTGAGTTGGAATTTTAATAGGGATTGCATTGAATCTGTAGATTGAGTTTAGTAAGATGGCCATTTTTACTATGTTAATTCTATCGATCCATGGGCATGGGAGATCTTTCCATCTTCTAAGCACTTTTAATATTTCTTTCTTCAGAAATTTGAAGTTTTTGTCATGTAGTCTTTTAATTTGCTTGGTTAGAGTGACATCAAGGTATTTTATATTATTTGTAACTATTGTAAAGAATGTTGCTTTCCTATTTTCTTTCTCACTGCATTTATTTTTAGTGTGAAGGAAGGCTACTGATTTGTTTGAGTTAATTTTATATCCAGCCACTTAGCTGAAGTTGTTTATCGGCTGTAGAAGTTCTCTGGTAGAATTCTTGGGGTTGTTTACTGCCCCCAGGCCATGCGGATTTGATGAGACCCTAGGGAAGGGGACAAAAAAATAAAGGGCCAAGAGACACAAAGGATGAGAACAAGTCTGAGGTTCTGATCAAGCTGTACAACTTTAATTTCAGGGGCAGGTTACAAAGACACAGCAAAATGGGAAGTTTTGGCAAGGGGTACTGCTTAGGGCTATTCCACTGCTGAATCCTCATTGTCTAAGACCATCCCACTGTCATATCCTTATTGCCCAAGACCATTCCACTGTCATAACTGGCTCCCAAGAAAGACCATATGGTCTTTGAGTTCCTGGGACCTGAGACCAACAAATGTCTTTTCTTAACCTTGTACTGACTAGGCTTTCCAGAGCAGCAGTTAATTTCCTGAGGTTCTCTTAGAACAGCAGGCAATTTCCTGTGTTTGGCTCCCAGCAATTTGTGTACTATTGTATTATCTGCAAATAGTGATACCTTGATTTATTCCTTTCCAAATTGTATTCATTCGATCTCATTTTGCTGTTTAATTGCTCTGACTAGAACATCAAGTACTATGTTGAATAAATAGGGAGTGTATAACCTTGTCTTATTCCTGATTTTAGTAGGAATATTTCAAGTTTCTGTAAATTTAATTTGATATTGGCTGTTAGTTTTCTGTTTATTGCTTTTATTATGTTTAGGTATGTTCCTTGAATTCTCGATATGTTCAAGACTTTTAACATGAAGATGTGTTGTATTTTGTCAAATGCTTTTTCTGAACTAAATTTCAGTAGATAACCAAAAGTTCCTTTTTACAGAAAGAGAAGTTATTCTCAAACAATTGCAGAAAACTGCTCAAAAAATCTTTAGAACAAAACAGTGAATCTCTATGAGCCTGTGAAGAAAGATATGCACCCAATGGCATTGCTACCTGCCACTGAGAGTTCAAATACCATTGGATTTGTTGACTAATGTGAATCAAGGGGAAGAGGATATTCCATGACAACATGGCATCTTAAAAGACTGGTAGAGAGCTTTCTTATGTTCTGTGCTTTACTTAAACATAGAGGCTTCTTATGTTATTAAAATAGTTTGGGCATGGAAACTTGATTCTCTGTTTTAAATCTTTCTTTTTACAATTTTGCCCAGTGAAACTCAAACCAACCATCTATCTTATACTTGTTGTTATCAGTAAAATAGTATAATATACCTGTTCACGCTTTTTATTAGTCATGGTTCACTAAAGTAACAGAATTTATGGAATAATATGTAATTATCCTATATGGGATTATTTTAGAATGATCATCAGATTGTACTTCAGCTAACCCAATAACGGCTGTCTATGAATGGAAGGTCCAAGAATCCAGTAGTTGTTCAGGCTATGAGGCTGGATGTCTTAGCTAGTCTGTGGTATACAACAGGATTATCAAAAAGGTGGCTTTAATATCAATTAAAGAATGTACTTGGTAGTAAGCAAAATCAAGTAGGGAAAACCCAAAAATTTTTGTTCTTCCCTGTCCTTATATAGGCTTCCAGTAGAAGATGTATCCCATACTAAAGTCTGGTTTTATTTTATTTTATTTTATTTATTTATTTATTTATTTATTTATTTTTGGTTTTTTCGAGACAGGGTTTCTCTGTGTAGTCTTGGCTGTCCTGGAACTCACTTTGTAGACCAGGCTGGCCTCTAACTCAGAATCTGCCTGCTTCTGCCTCCCAAGTGCTGGGATTAAAGGCGTGCACCACCACTGCCCAGTTTAAAGTCTGGTTTTAAATATTAAATTAAATGTTGTATCTTCACACCTCAAAGATCCAGATTAAAAGTGGACCTTCCAACTTAAAACTAAACAAAAATTATTTCAAAGTGTCTCAAAATTTTGGGATGTAGTTACTTCCAGATGTCAACCAAGATCTCAACTAAGTATAGCTATCACATCCATAAAAGTCTGTCAGATTTTGATTAATACATTACAATGTAGGATATCATTATTTTCTTTGTTTGTCTGAGGGCACATATTTTAGTTTATATATGCATATGTATGTGTAGGTACACATGGACATGCACATGTTAGTTTACACATCAATCTCTATAATTTTTCTCCCCACCTTAATACTCTTATACTGATTTAATTTGGAAAAGAGAAATACCATGAGTTTGAGATTCAGAGAAAAATATTCAAAAGTTAGTATTCTCATTGGTCCATGTGGGTTTTAGAGATCATGTTAAGTTTTTAAGTCTTGCTGGGACAAGCTTTACTACCTTCATCTTTAAGAATCTACCCTTTTAAAAAATACATATTTTGTTTTAGTTTATCTTATTTATGTCTTTGTTCATGCACACATGTGTGCACAGGTGTCCAAAAAACCTTTAAGGGAGTGTTGAGTCTATGGGAACACTTATTACAGATATTTCTGATCTTCTCAGTATGGGATATGCATGCTGGATCTTTCGCTAGATCTTATGGTTCTTTGATAAGACAGTAACTGCTCTCAACATCTGATCTCTCTGTTTCTCTGTCTCCCTGTCTTTCTTTCTCTCTCTTTCTCTTTATTTTTCTGTCTTTCTTTGTGTCTCTCTACATCTGTCTCTTTGCCTGTCACTTTTATATATCTGAGTCTCTCTGGTTTTGCTTTGCCTTTGTGTGTTTCTGTCTTTCTCTGTGTCTCTATGTGTTTCTGTCTATGTGTCTTTCTATCTCTGTGTCTCTATCTCTATTTCTCTCTTTTAGTTCTGTCTGTCTTTGTCTCTCTCTCCAGTCCTATCATACCATGTAGTATTTTGACACAGATTGTCTCACTGAACCCAGATATTGATGATTTGCCTAGATGGCCAGAAAGCTCTGAGATTCTGATGTCTCTTCTTGCCTCATTTTGGAAATCCATGTGCATGCTGTGCCACATTATATCTCTAATGTTCTGAGGAAACAACCTCAGACTTGTGGGGGTTTTAGGCAAGATTTTTATTGAATGATTGATTTTTCGCCAACCCTATGCTATATTTTATTAGGAAATTATCATTAATGTTTTTAAAATTCCTGATAATAACAACTAAAACCTACAAATTCAGGGCTCACTTAAAAAGTATCATCAAAATTTATGTGTATGCCTCTTAACACATGAAGAGGTCAGAAGGTAACTTTGTGAAATTCATACTTGTGTTTCTTTTTCATGTCTTTTTTAGGGGGTGTATTTATGCAGATAGGCCTGTACAGCTATCTTTTTTATTTCTGAGTTATCTTACTGACAACTTCTCCATAAATTATCTTTTAAAATGTACTTTTCTCTTTTATTTGAATATTATACCATAATTATGTCATTACTCCTTCAAACTTCTCCTTTTCTCAATTCAAAGCTCCTCCTATACACCACAAGGGTTTCTTAAGGTAAATAAAAAATACAAGGAAGGGGTATCTTTCAACTCTAAAATCTTCAGACTTGTGAACACAAAAAAAAATCTCTCCTATTTCTGAGACTGTACCAAAAATAAAAACACAAGGCTAACTAATACAAGCTGTAATTCCTTAGTTGTGGCAATTTTACTATATGAAATACAGATTATTTGTACAAATATGATAGCATTCTCATTTGTTGACGCAGCATACTCATTCCAATCTCAATCTCTTGACTCTAAAATGAACAAATATGAAATGAAATTATATTTCCTGATTTTAGATACTGAGAAACACAAAAAGAACAAATATGAAATGAAATTATATTTCCTGATTTTAGATACTGAGAAACACAAAAAGTACAGTGCCTTCTACACACTCATGGAAGAATAGATGGAGTTGATTTCTAGACTCAGAGTGAAATCCAGTTATCACATGCACCAGAGTTTTCAATGAAGCCTGTAGGAAACATGAAACTCCAAAGTAATAAAGAATTTTCTGTAATTCAGCTTATGAAATTTAGCATGAATAATTTTCTACTCTATTTACAGTTCTCATGTTATAAGGAATAAAAATAATATGTGATATTTTCATAAACACTGGGTATTTATAAACTAATAGATTTTTAATAGAAAAAAAAACAAAACACAAAAAAATGTCTCTACTTAATGAAAACAACTTTTGCAGACTTAATTATAGGCACTCCAAAACAAAACTATCTGACCTAATTCCTCAAAGTTTTTCAGCTTATAAGCTAAGAATTTTAAAAATAATTTAAAGTGAGTTTTTATTTTGTTGATATTCTCTGTGTTTCATATTCTCTTCAGCTAAGCTTCATGTACTCTAAAGCATGGTTAAAAGTTTGTGTTAAGTATCTTTAGCCAAACCAGCAGCAAATACTGTGACTCTTCACAAATAACAGTTGCATGTATTACTGGAGGACACACAAGCACAGCTGGTTGTGGGGAGTGTGATGAGTCAAGTCAACTGCAGAATGTCCTGCTCAGAAGAGAACCAGCCAAAGGAGTGTTTTTCATCCAGTTGAAGAATGGTGGGCAAGGCAATGCAGAAACCAAGGATAGTTATCAAAGCCACCACTGTGTTTTTCATAGGTGGACATGATTTTTGCAGCTTAAGTATTGCAAATGTTAGGAAATAGAACCTTGTTGTATAAATCTAAAATCTTTGACTCTAAAGAATCCTGTCAGAAAGCTATCTAATTAGGACCTGGCTTCAGTTGCCCCTCCCTTCATTATACTGGCTGGAAAGTGACCCTCCCCTAAATCTGCCAACCTGCCCTGTTATTTTATCTCAGTTCTCTTCCTGGTTTGAAGAATGATTTCAGCTGAAACAGCTCCATTGGGATGATGGATCATCATTTGAGCATATGCCAAGGAGTGTTATAGCTGGGTCTTGACATATAACTATTAGGCAATTTTCTGAGCAACTTCCAAATTGATATCAGTTGTACAAGGTTGCACTCCCAGTAGGAATGGAGGAGTGTTCGTAATGCACAACATCCTCAACAGAATCCGCTAACTCCTGAGGTTTGATCTCCCATTCTGACCAGTCTATGATGAAATCTCAGTGTTGTTTTGATTTGCATTTCACTGATGACTAACTACTTTGAACATTTTTAACTGCATCTCAGCCACTGGAGAATCTTCTGCTGAGAATTCACTGTTTAGCTCTTTGTCCCATTTTTTGTGTGTATTTTTATTAGATATTTTATTTATTTATATTTCAAGTGTTCTACTTTCCTGGTTTCCCCTTCAAAAACCCACTATCTCATTTCTCTCTCCCTGATTCTATGAGGGTGCTCCCCCAACCACCCATGCACTCATATCTCACTGTTAAAGCATTCTCCTACACTGGGGCCTCAAGTATTTACAGTACCAAGGACCTCTCATGTAATTGATTCTTGCTAAGGCCATCCACTGCTTCATATGCATTTGGGGCCATGGGTCCCTCTATGTATACTCTTTAGTTGGTGGTTTGGTTCCTGTGAGCTCTGGGAGGTCTGGTTTGTTAATATTATTGTTCTTCCTATGGGGTTGCAAAACCTTTCAGCTTCTTCAGTCCTTCCCCTAACTCCTCCATTGGTATCCCAATGCTTAGTATGATGATTACCTGCAAGCATCAGCATCTTTATTGCAATAATCAGGCTCTCACAGAATCTCTCAGGAAACATCCATATCAGGCTCCTGTCAGCAATCATTTCTTGGCATCAGCAATAGTGACTGGGTTTGGTGGGTACATATGTGATGGATACCCAAGTGGGGCAGTTTCTGGATGTCTTTTTCTTCAGTCTCTGTTCCACTATTTCTCCCTGTGTTTTCTTGAAACAGGAGTAAATCTGGTTTAAAATTTTGAAGATGGGTGGATGGCCACATCTTTCAGTCAGGGCTGTGCTATGTTTTTTAAATGGTTGAGTTGTGAAGTTGGTGTTTAACTTCTTGAGTTCTTTATAAATTTTGGATATTAGCCCTGTCAGATATATGCTGTCATTTTGTCTTATTGACAGTGTTCTTAGCATTACAGAAACTTTGCAGTTTCATGAGGTACCACTTATTAATTTTTTGATCATATCACCTCAGGGACTGGTGGTCTCTTCAGAGAATTGTCTTCTGCAACAATGAATTTTCAATTTTTAAGTGTATTTTTCAATTTCTCTTCTATGAGATTTAGTGTATCTTGTTTTCTGTTGAGGCCATTGATCTATTTGTACTTGAGTTTTGTGTAGGGTGATAAACATGGATTTATTTTCAGTCTTCTACATGTAGACATCAGGTAGACTGTCATCATTTGTTGAAGATGGTCTTTTTTGGTATAGTTTTGACATTTTTGTCAAAAACCAAATGTCCATGTGTGTATGGTATTATTTCTGGGTTTTTTATTTTATTCCATTGATCAATAAGTCTTTTTCTGTACCAATACCATGTAGGTTTTATCACTATTGCCCTGTAGCAAAACTTGAGGTCAGGAATAGTGATTCTGTCTGAAGGGATTTTATTGTTCAGTATTGTTTTGACTATACTTTGTTAATTATTTTTCCATATGAAGTTGAAAATTATTGCTAGAGATTTTTATATATTTATAATATACTGGTTCCATTTACAGACACACCCCTCCCTGCATGTGTTTCTTATAAGTCAACATGTATCAAGTAAAGACTTAAAATTCCAGGTACATTTGATGGCTTTATTTTTAAAGATACATTTATACATTTTTACCATATTCATATAATATCAAATGTCTTTCCCATTCAAAAAGAATTATCTTATGTCAATGAGTTCAAATTTATTTCCTACTTACTCTTCTATCAGATTCAGGGCATTTTATGTTTTACGTTTTATTTATATTTTATGTTTTACAGAATTTATCTATATAACTGATATAAAATTTTGACCAGTGGATCAGAATTCAAAGTCATGAAACATGGAACAATTCAATGTACTGTTGATTTTACACACATAACCCATAATAATCTACTGGTTCTCAACTTTCCTTCTTTCTTCCATCTTTTTATTAAATGTATATATACATATTCATAATCCTTTTAAGAAGCCAATAAAAAGTACTTTTTAATATACTTTAAAAACATGGATAGGATCATATTAAATCTATAAAAATACAACTGTTGAACACTTGTTTATAATTTTTCCATCAATTAAATAAACATAGATTATAATTATTACCACCATGTCTGTATGTGTGACTTGTATGTAAATGGAGGTATATACATGCCACAATGTAACTGTGAAGTTCAAAGATCCTTTTGGAAGCTGGTTCAGTTTTCTCCATGTGGGGTACAGATAACTAATTTAAGTCTCTAAGCTTATGTGGCAGGTTCTTTTCCACACCAAGAAATTTCATTGGTTTATTTCTATTAACAGTATTACATTAATTAATTAAATGCACATAAGGCAAGTTGATCATCCTCAGAAAATACGTGCATTTTCCTGTATATTCAGAAAACATGTTTTAGTTCATGAGGAAAGAAAATTCTTGAGGATCCTGGACAAAAGACTGAATGAAAAATACAATGTGTTCCTCTTGATCTCTGCTTTCATATTTAGTGTTATAAAAAAAAGAAATGAGAGAGACACACAGAGTGAGAGAGATTATGCAAAATAAACCTGAAGAATCAGTACTTACTGAAAATGTTAGCTACTAGGTGAAACCTAGGAATTAGAACAGCTGAGAAGACATTACTCATAAGGCATGCAAAATAAAGTGGTGGGGATTCCCAATGCAGTTTACTGATTTTTTTTCCAGGTCCTAGTTGCCATACTCTGTCAAAGCAGTAGACTGCTCAGAGGTATTAAGGCTTCTTAATACAGAATTTGACAAATACACACTTGTGATAAATAATCTCAAGGGTCCAAACAAAAGAGGATATTACAGAGGACAGTGAACCTTATTGTTATTTATCACAACTCTGCAAGAAAAATGAGGTTCAAAGTAAAAGCCCAATACAAGAGATATTACATGCAAAGTTGCAGAGCAAGTGAGGGCTGTACAAAGGTTAGATCCAGGGCTATGGCTAAGAAATGTTCCTGTATTTAGGCAGGTTTAATGTTCAGAATACCCAGTCACTAATATGACCTTGAGAAACTCAGTATGAATGAAGGAGAGATGGATGGGTGTGAGATTGGGATAGAGGAGAGAGATGAAAAGAACAATGTGCACCTTAGAACTTAGTAGAAAGCTACTTTTGATAGAGCTCTTTCCCAGTTGAGAAAGAATGGTAACATGGTACAGACGTGCTACATGTAGTACTGTAAGTAAGATCCTAAGACTATTTATCTAATACCACCAGGGTCTTGTTGCTTCAAAGGGATAGGAGTGTGCTTTGAGATGAACATTTCACTTCCAGTGAGTAACACTATGTCAAGAACATGAACTAGTTCCTGTACCTACTGTATCCTCAGCATGTATTATGATGCAGTAAGGGCCAAGTTTATGGTCTTAGAGGATAAAATTCACATTTCTACTAAGGCATGTGAGATCATTGTTGGACCTTTCTTGCTTGGTTTGTTTGCAATAGCCCTGAGCAATGTCGAAAATATGAGCTCCATTTGCAATGTAGGGAGAGGGGTGTTGTCAAAAAGAAAGTAGAATGAAGAAAGAGATGCCTATGAATTCTGATGACAATATTGGCTTTGTTTTTTGTTTTGTTTTGTTTTTTTTTTACTCATTTTTAACATAGTCAATAAAAAATTATTCAAACAAAATCTCATAATTTCCATACAACTCCTCACCAGGTATACAGTATGCTCACGAAAAAAATTTAAGTTCTTCATGCTGTTGTTCTGGAAAAAAGGAAGATGGTCAAATGCCTTTAATAATGCTGGCTTTGAAATCACAGTACATCAAATATAGTACATTTCCAGTGAGCCATCTTTGATTTTTTTCTCAGCCAACCAATAGTGTTCTTTTGTTGAGAATTTGTAACCTGCAGCATAAAATACAGAATATCACCTGAATGATTATATACTAATAAAACAACAGGCTCTAGTTTACTATCCTTTTCAACACTATTTTATTTCTTTCAACACAGCCTCATATCTATGCCCAGCCCTCTCTTTATAACAATTAGTTAAAGCAAGTCTTCTTTGTTTATTGAAATGGGGCAATATGTTTGAAAATGGAAGATCTTTTTAAATAAAAACTTGAATTACAGGAAAGACACTGTTAAACTCAGTAGAGCATTTTACAAACTCCTACAATGCTCTTGAGATAGATCCTGAAAGTATAAGGAAAAACAGTCAGAAAATAAACAAGAAGAGCAACAACAACAAAACACTAAAATGTATTTAAAACTATATTGTTACTTTCCTCAATCAATTTTCATCTAGGATGCAGAATATTTTATTTAGGATATATGTATGTTTTCACATAAAATTTTATTTTAATAAGAACCATTTTTCTATGATCTAGAATCCACCTATCTGCATGTCTGAGTGTTTCTCATCCCTCCTCTTTTCAAGATGATTTCTTTTCACTCTGATCTTTCTTGAGCCAGTCTTCTTCAGTACTTAATCATTTTCCATCTACTGGATATCCACTTGCTCTTTGCCTATAAGTGAATTGCTAAGATACTAGGCTGTACTCTGATAAAAACAAAATGTTTTCATAAGAAGACTATGTTGAAGCTTTTTTTTTTAAAACAAACCCTTTTACTGACAATCTTAAAAGAGTAATGAATATTAAAAGAAAAAAAATACTTAAAGTAGCAGAGACCACTGCCTCATCTACTGTAATTGTCATAATACTTGATGACAAATTATGTGGAACTGAAGAAAGTATTTCCTATAAAATTTGTCTAGAACTTCTGTGTTTAGACATATATTGGCAGATATAAAGAACTGCTGAATTCAAAGCATGTCCTGTTAGACATCCACATGCCATTTAAAGAACTGCATCTGAATTTACGTTAAAAAAAAACAAAAAAACAAAACAAAAAAACAAAAAAACAAAACAAACAAAAAAAAAAACAGCCTATGAATCTGCTGAAAATTCCAGGAAAAAAAATTAAAATTATGAGAAGTGACTCATTACTTTTGTAATTCCTGATTTAATTTTTAGCTCTTCACTTCCTTGTTTAAAAAAAGCAAAATTTTCTTTTCGGTGCAATGTAAATGTCGATCTGAAGAAAACAAGATTGATGAAAAAAAAAGGGCGGACTTGTACTATCAGTATAATTGCCAATTTATGTTTAAAAGTACAATATTCTCAAATGAGAAAACGGGAAAAGCAAGCCAGTAAGCTGTATTCCTGTTAGCATAGTAGGTTGGTGATGTCACTTCTAAGCTTGGCCCCAGAGGAAGTTAAATACCGAATGGAACCTTGGTCCTTGTAGTTTTACCATATTTTCTCTCCCAGAAATCTGGGAGGAAGGGGGCGGGGCAAAGCTCCATGCAGTGCTTTTATGACTTACTTCCTATAGTGCATAAACTGCTGTAGGATTTTACTTATTATTGAGGGTACTGAAAGGGAAAGGAAATTTTCAGCCTTTATGTGGGTTTATACTTGCCAGTGTTGTCTAGAAAGCATCTTTTGCGAATTACTGTGGTTCTAAATGCACTTCATCAGAATAGTCTAGGAATGAGATTTAAAAATAATTGTTAACAAGGATACATACCATCCATCATTAGGCATCATGTAAATTACTGAATTCAGGAAGTTAAATCGCTGGTTTCTTAGCCCAACCTTGTTGATAGGTTTTATCCAAATCGTACAGTACCTTTTTAAGCTAAGGTAGGTTGTTTGGTAGACATATCCTGGAAAAACAGCCCTGTCTCCCTCCCCCCACCACCTATTTAAAATTGTGTGTATGAATGTAATAGATAGATAGATAGATAGATAGATAGATAGATAGATAGATAGACATGTAAAATGTATTTGTAACTCTAATTTCCATGGATTTTCTTTTTGTATTCAAATCCAAATCCCTTACTCTAATGACCCATAATTGACCATTCAAATTGTGGTTTCAGTGACTGAAAAAGTCTACATTCTTAGTAATCAGGAAGACTCATATTAAAACCTTATTGAGATTTTTTTGTCTTCCACTAATTAGTATGGAGACGAGAAATAAAACAAATGATCTCACATGCTAGGAAGGATGATGAGTAATAAGAATTCTTATCCTCTTTGGGTAGAAGTACTTCCCTTTGGAAATCAGTGTGATTTTGCCATGAGAATCTGGGAATGTTGTACCTCAAAATCTAGGTTTATCATTGCTGGGCATATATCTGAGGGAGTCCATATCTTATTGTATGCACACTTCCTCATGCTGCTGTATTCATATTAGTTAGAAATAAGAAACAGCCTAGTTGCTCATTAGTTGGGGGATGGTTAATGAAAATGGGGTACAATGTGCAATGGAATATTACTCATGTATTAAAAAACAAACCAATGGAACTCATAGTTAAAGGAAGCAGAAAAAAAATCATGCTGTGTTAGCCAGTACCCCAAGACAAATATGGTACCTATTAGTTCATATTTGGATGTTAGCCTTTAGGCCTTACCAAAGCTATTCAAGAACGCCTAATTCCACAGATGAAAGGTATAGAGTTAGTGAAAAGATAGAGGGAAGGATTTTCTGAGGAAAAGAAATAATATAAATAATTATAGCAATGCTTGTGGGTGACATTGTTGGGGCTATTAAATGTAGAGGGGGAGACAAGAGGACAGAGTAGAATACTAATTTGGACAGCCAATGAAAATCAGTAGACATCTTAGTATGTACATGAAAGGAATTTAAATGAAATCACCAAGTAAGAAGAGATAATGCCCAACCTAGATATAGATATTTCTTGCCATGAAATGCAATCTCTAATCTAAGATATTGGTTATATATAATATACTTTTTGGCCAAAGTTTCCTAATTGTACCCCCACCCACCAAAGAACACAAGCTATTGCCTAAGCTATTTATTATTCTACCCAAACTGATAATGGCTCTATTGCAGAAGATAACACCGACATTTCTATTGATTATAGAGAAGACAAGCAGGTGCTTAACTAAAGCCTTTACCTACCAAATAGTGTTGGTGGTACTGAAATGTATACTGCATGTTTCCTGAGGGAAAATTTAAACACCAACCCAGCACTAAAATATTTGATCTACTACAGACAGGATAGCTGTTTACATGATATACTGCTGTAATAGTGGTACCTCTAAGGAAATAAGCAACCATTATCTCACTGGATTTGAGAACTACTCAATTAGACAGAACACATTTTTGACATTTTCCATTGTTCCCATGGAAAAGTACCTAAGAATAGGGCTAATAGCAGGCATCATTGTATGCTTAAATATCTATCAATAAAAGGATTTTAAATAACATCCTGTTATACCCATAGATTTTGTGTGGTTTGTTCCCATCCTAAAAAATTTTACCCATTCAGTAGATGGATCCAGATACAGAGACCCATATCTGTAAAATGTGCAGAGTAAAAGACCTTGGATCTTCCTGTCATAAGTCACATATTGCCATCTATACTCCTCCTTCATAAAACAGAAAACTTCATAGAAGAATTTGTGCAAAGATACTAAGGGCAGTCGATGGTGGTGGAAGAAATGTCAGAAAGGCAAAATACCTTCAAGACATAATAGGGTTGGTGCACATATGAGCACATACAGATAATGTCACATGCACAGTGTCTATACAGGTCAAAGTTATTTAAGTTCTTGTACTTAGAGCAATATATGTTCTCCCACCCCTCACCAAGAATCTATCGCCATAGGTCAAATACTCCAAATGGAAAAAAAATTGTTTACCCCAGTATTATATTAGACTGTACAATATCTACACTGATGATCAGACCTCATTCCATGCAGTAGACAGACTACTCATGTGCACCAACAATAATTTTGAGTTAATATTTTTGAGTCATAACATACTGTATTTTTAAACATACTGTTTTTCGTGTATTATGGAAGGGATTTTTGTATTTTAATTGTTTCTGTATGGGGCTATGTTTCTTTGTGTCTATGTGCTTGTTGTGAAACTTTTTCTCATTACTTTGGCTTTTTGTTTTTGTTTTTGTTTTGTTTTGTTTTGTTTTGTTTTTTTGGTTAGTGGTGTTTTTTTGCATGTGCATTTTCTAAGAGGGAGAGAGAGAGTATGAGAAACTAGGTGTTCCTGGAGGTGACAAGAATCAGGTAGCAGAAATTGGGGTGAAAAACAATAAGAACATTTTGTCTAAAACAAACCCAAAATAACAAGTAACCATTCCTAACAGAGAAACAAAACAAATGAACAAACAAAAATAACTTTACTTGGCAGATTTTGGGTGTAAGTTAAGTAATATAGCATAGAGTACAGCTTAAAAGCATTGCAAAGATATTTACTTGAGGTAATATCTAGTAGAAGTGATGAAATTATTAAAAATTTATGGAAATCTAACTCAAGTGACTAAATTGTTTGCATACAATGATTTCACATTAGTTATTGATGGTATTTGACACATAGAAAATGACTAACACAAAGATAGTTTTTATATCTAGGTTGGGTATTGGGTTACGCTTCTGATTGAGCATTACTAAACTTATAAATCCTTTGATTAACATTTTTAAAAAATTGTATAAAAGCAAAAAGGAAATAAGGGGCATGGGACAGGGGTTTTCTAGGGAGGGGAAGTGGGGAAAGTGGATGGCATCTTAAATGTAAATAAAATATTAAAAAAAATAAAAAAAATTGAAAAAAAAGAAAAATGACTAATAATTTAAAAGGAATTTAAACCTATTTTTGATATCCAATAATAAAGTAAATTACAGTAATTTTCTCCCTATTATGGATAAAAATTAAATACATGCATATTAGAAAGATTAAACTGATAATTTCTTGTAGCATCATACTAACAATATAGGTATAATTGAACACAGAATACTTAGAAACATAGAAGTATTTGAACACACATATATTGATATATAAAAAAATATTACTTGAAAAAAAAAAGATTATTTACTCTTAGCCAAATATGGATGTCAGCAGCTTGGAACAGATATGCAGGATTGCTTCAATAAAATTTCTTACACTAAAGTATTTATATAAAATTGTATAACTACACTATAAACCAATGTCATATACTAGTGCATTTTACAAGTGCTTTTATGAGGAAAAATTAACTGAATCAGTATGGAAAATGAGAAAAAAATATACCATATGTTTTATATAATACTTGACAGTATTCTTTTTTAATTTTTTTAATTTTTTTTATTTTATATTTTATTTACATTTCAGATTCCATCCCCTTTCCCCATTTCCCCTCCCTAGAAAGCCCTATCCCATTCCCCCTCCTCCTTTTTGCTTTTATACATTTTTTAAAATGTTAATCAAAGGCTTTATAAGTTTGGTAATGCTCAATCAGAAGTGTAACCCACTACCCAACCTAGATATATCAACTATCTTTGACTGGTGGAGACACATGAACATCTGCCTCCATTCCCCCCTCTCTTTCTCTCTCTTTCTCTCTCTCATCACCTAGCTTTACCCTTCCTGTTAAAATAAAACTTTCCTCTCAAAATGCAATTAGAACATAGTTATTCCTAATTGTACCAGTGAGGTACAAGACAATCCTAATACCCAGTCCATCATTTTGTTGATTAACCAGAATCTCTGTCATATCTCCTAACTAAAACACTTAGTTTTGAACCTGGCTTTTTTCTTGGCTTTTGAATGAATGTCAGCTGAAAACCGTCCACTCAGATCTGTTCTCTCAAAGTAAATAGCCAGGATTGGCTATGAGACTATAGGTCTTCACCCCGTCAGAAATCCAGAATGGCTGAGTTAACTGAAATTATGGGAAGCACTAAGCATAGCTTCTAAAACTTAGCCAATTTATATAGAGACTGCTGAACACCTGGAAAGCCCCTATACTGCTGACCATTGGAGCATCAAATCTTCAGCCTTCTGGCCCAGAATCATCTGACAGACCTTAGTGATGCAGAATTATTAAGGGCTGATTACTCTGTCTAGGCAGATATAATCAGTCAACTATTCTGCAAGTGTGTGCTTTTCTGTACAGTAATTTGTCTGTAGATGGAAAGAGGCAATTCTTGCCTAGTGGCTGTCACTGCACAACTGGAGTAACTCCAAGGATGCTCAATTTCTTTTTAGAATTCATGACAGGAAGCTGTACTTGACAGCATTCTATCTTTTCTTTCGTGTGTCTTTTCTTTTGCTAGTGATTTGATAATAAATTCCAAAACTTTTACCAAGTACTTGAAAGGATGTTAACTGAGAGAGAGTCTGGTGGTAAGTTGATAATACAGGTACTAAATGCCCGAGTTATTTTGGTTTTATATCTTTAGTATTCCAAATATCCACAACTATAATGTTCCTATGAGTCATATGAATTTCTCAAAAAATTTATTTCATACTTTTTTCTTTTTTCTGTGAGCTTTATTTGAAAGTTTCCACACTTGTCTAAAATACACATTCTGTACATTCAAAAATCTAATGTTGCTATATATACTATGATTCTAGAAAATCTTTCTTAAAAGGTGATAATATGAGATAGAATTCAGGGTATACAAAAAGTTGGTGAAGGTATTAAGTAAGAAAATTTAGGATCAGTTCTTTCTGGTCTGGGCCAGAGAACTGAGCAGATCTTGGATGGCAGCTCTGCCCCCAATCATACAGAACCCAGAGGAAGATGGAATCCCAGGGGCTCTAACTCGGGCAGTATCTTAGGTAAGCAGTCAGCAAGGCCCACCCCATACAGGGAGTAACTGGGACCCACAAGGACCCAGGAAGTCACTCCTGGCCCAGAGCACTGTTTTCCTTTGGTCTGGGCCAGCACACTGAATAGATCTTGGGCGGCAGCTCTGCCCCCAATCTCTAAGAACCCAGAGGAAACAGGGCTCCCAGAGCTCTAACCTGGACAGCATCCTGTCTACACTTGAGCACTGAGCAGATTTTGGGCCCCAGCACTTACCCCAGTAGTTACACCCACCCCACAAAGTTCTGATACAACCAAGATAATAGGAAACACAGGCTCCAGTCAGGGACAGGGCAGGTAGCACTAAGGAGATACAGATTGCAAAAGGCAAGCACAAGAACATAAGCATCAGTAACCCAGGGTACTTGGCATCAGTAGAACCTAGTTCTTCCACACTAGAAAGTCCTGAATTCCCCATATCACCAGGAAAGCAAGATTCAGATTTAAACTCACTTCTAATGATGATGATAGAGGACTTTAAGAAGGACATAAATAACACTCTGAATGAATTTGAAGAGAACACAGGTAAACAGATAGAAGCCCTTAAAGAGGAAACACAAAAATCCCTTAAAGAATTACAAGAGAATACAACCAAACAGGTGAAGGAATTGAACAAAACCATCCAGGACATAAAAATGGAAGTAGAAACAATCAAGAAATCACAAAGGGAGACTACACTGGAGATAGAAAACCTAGGAAAGAAATTAGGAGTCATAGACACAAGCATCACCAACAGAATACAAGAGATAGAAGAATCTCAGGTGCAGAAGATACCATAGAAAATATCAACACAACTGTCAAAGAAAATGCAAAATGCAAAAAGTTCTTAACACAAAATATCCAGGAAACCCAGGACACAATGAGAAGACTAAACCTAAGGATAATAGGTATAGATGAGAGTGAAGATTCCCAATTTAAAGGGCCAAACAACCTGGCTAAGTTTCATTCTTTTTACTCTATCCTGGTGTACATAGGATCCTGGATACTCCCAGGGAAGAAGCAATCACAGGCCAGTAGGTAGTTAAATTACAAAAGAAATAAGATAACAATGTGTTATAATTTAAATACCTCTCTTGGGAAAATGGAGCTGAAGGGGCTAATTCCAGTGTCCAGGAAGGAAGGTAACTGGAGAAAAACCCAGACACAAAACATTCCACACAAACTATAACCTATTTACAAGAAATGAAGGGACAGAGATGGAGCAGATACAGAAGGAATGCTCTAAAATAACTTGAACAACTTGAAACATGTTCCACGGACAAGCAGCAATTCCTAACATCAATAATGCTTTTCTGTTGTGCTTCACAGAATGCACAGAATTCAAAGGGGTTAACAAACCATCAGGCCCAGGTGAAGGTGCTTCAATTCCACTAGGGAGGTAGAATAAACCAGAAGGCAGAAGAAGGGAGGGAACTGGATGGGAGAGGGGAAAAGGATGGGTAGGGGAAAAGGTGTACATTATTAGGTATGGAGAGACCAGGAGTCAAAAAATGGTGGGAACATAGATGAAATGCCCAACAGTGAGAGGGAAGTTTTAGAATTCACTTCCAATATAAAGACAGGGCACCAAATGGAGAATGGGGATCCTATCCCACAGTCAAAACACTGACTCAGAATTGCTTTTGTCGAACAGAACAGCAATGACAAAATGGAGAAGAGGCTGTGTGAAAGGAGGTTCAATGACCAGTCTAAATTGGGAGCCATCTCAAGGGGAAGTTTCAAGGCCTTACACTGTTACTGATTCTATGATGTACTTACAAAAAGGAGCCTACTCTGGATGCCCTCCAAGAGGCCCAACATTCAGCTGGGCTGAGACAGAAACAGACACACCAAACCAATGGAAAGAAACTGTGTACCTCTGTTGTTGAATTAAGGAAAAGCTGGAAGCAGCAAAGGAGTAAGGTGAACCCATTGGAATACCAGCAGTCTCAATTAACCCAGAACCCTGAAATCTCTCAGACAGTGGCCACCAACCAGGCAACCTACATGAGCTGATATGAAGCCTCTGACATAAATGCAGCATAGGACTGTCTGGTATTGCCTCAGTGAGAAAAGAGGCACCCAAGCCTCTAGAGACTTGAAGCCCTGGAAAGGGGAGAGGACCTGATGGTGTGTGTATGGTGGTGTGAGGGGAGGCGCTCATGGAAACAGGAAAACAGCAAGGGATGTGGAAATGTTTGAGGGCAGAATGGGAGGGGCATAATGAAAGTCTGGACTATAAAAAAATTAAAGATAGTACTAATAAATGTTAAGTAAATTAAATGATTTCCAAAAAGTTTAAATTAGAATATGTTGATCATGTGAAGTAAATAAATTGAACATTCATTTCAAATTTTTAAAGAACTGAACTCTATTAACACTTGTGGGAAATAGTCTTGAAAAGTAACCATATATGCAATTGAACTAAACTGTGTTTCCTGAATGTACTGGAGAAAATGTCCATTCAGAAATTTCAATACCAGAGACACTAAAGTGAAGGAACCCCTTTCTTGGCTGGATAATAAATGCTGGTAATCTTGGTCTAAACTATCAATCAGTTGTGATGAAGAAGAGAATAGCATTATGGATATGAAGTCTCTGGGAAGTGATGACCCAGGATCAACATGCAGGAACTGTGTTCCAAAAATGATGGGATCATAAGTCTGATTCCTACCCCGAATTCACTAGTTACCAGATTCACTCAAGTGACACTGGTTATGAAGGCACAGAGACATCATGGCAACATCTGAGGTTTGGCACTGTGTAGCAGGGAAGGATTTCTGAAGACATGTCAGAAGAGGCTACTGGTTAAAGTACAGCCCAGTTGCTCTACGGTACCCCAAGTTTGGGAGATGCAAGTGTCATAGGATGACTGGTTTTTTTATTTTATAGCAAGATTGGCACTATCTATAGGTAGAGAGATCCATAATCTAGAAGTCCAACTGTGCTACAGAGGGAGAGGTAGATAAATTACTCCAACTCTTTCAAAAAATGCCAGAAAATAGTAAGTAGATGTCAGATATTAAGATATTGAGTTATTTACACAACTGGGGTTTGATTTTTCTTCTACAATTTTGTTGAAGATATGTATTGGTTCTTTAAGTTGAGAATCTTCAATCTTATCTATACCTATTATCTTTAGGTTTGGTCTTCTCATTGTGTCCTGGATTTCCTGGATGTTTTGTGTCAAGAGCTTTTGCATTTTGCATTTTCTTTGACAGTTATGTCGTTTTCCATGGTATCTTCTGTAAATGAGATTCTGTCTTCTATCTCTTGTATTCTATTGGTGATGCTTGTGCCTATGACTCCTGAACTCTTTCTTAGGTTTTCGATCTCCAGGGTAGTCTCCCTTGGAGATTTCTTTATTGTTTCTGCTTTCATTTTTAGATCCTGGATGGTTTTGTTTAATTCCTTCACCAGTTTGATTGTGTTTTCTTACAATTCTTTAAGGGATTTTTGTGTTTTCTTTTTAATGGCTTCTACCTCTTTACCTGTGTTATTCTGTACTTCTTCAAGGGAGTTATTTATGTCCTTCTTAATGTCCTCTTTTATCATCATGAGAAGTGATTTTAATTCTGAATCCTGTTTTTCTGGTGTGATGGGGTGTTCAGGACTTGGATGGTAGGAGAACTGGATTCTGAAGATACCAGGTAACTTTGGTTTCTCTTGCTTATGTTATTGCATTTGCCTTTCACCATCTGTTTAACTCTAGTGCTACCTGCACTCACTGTCTCTGACTGAAGCCTGTCTTTCCAGTTATCTTTCTTGTGTCACAACTCCTCAGAGTCCAGATGTCTCTGTGACCTTGTGATCCTGAGCTCCTGAGTGAAAGAACTCCTGGGACTCAGGCCACCCCTGGGATCCTGAAATCCTGTAATTCTGAGTGCAATGGCTCCTCTGGATGTCTCAGGATAAGGTGTCTTCATGGGAGCAGACCATCTTCAAGATACTGGATTTTTAATGTGTTTATGAAGGAAAGTCTGTGGCTTTGGAAGTCTCAGGAAAGATATGACTGACATTCATCCTTTGATAAAGTACTTTCCTAACATAAACAGATTTGAGCTTGACATTTATCACAAACTCAGGTTATATTATAGGTACAAGGAACTACAGCACCCAGAATATAGAGGTAGAAAAATATGAATCTCAAGGTCATCCTAAACATTTCTCAGGACAGCCTGGGTTCATTTTAAAGATAATATATGCTCTGTGCTATTGTATGCTAGAAGTATATAACTTGCTTTTGATTTTATAGCAGTTACATTGAATGTATTGACTTGAGGCTTAGAAGACACTTTGAACTTTTAAACAATTTTCATTCTATGAAAGATGATGGTATGTTTTGAAATTGTATAATACACAATTTTATTATGATACGGTTGTGACACTGTGATAGTGGTTTGAATGTAATACCCACTATTACTCCCCAATTTTCAAATACTTGACATCTAATTGATGGCTGTTTGAGGAAGATTTGGAGATGCAGTGTTGCTGAGCAAAAGATATCTCTGAGGATAGGATTCTATCTTTCAAAATCTCATGATGTTTGAATAACTCTCTCATCATCCTTTCTGTGGTTTGAGACTTAAGCTTCTTCTTCAGCAAATGTTCCTTGCCACTCAACATACAGAAAGAATGGCAATAATATTTTTTCAAAAACAATTTTACATTTATTAGTATATTTTTGTTGTTGTTACTAATGGATACCAAAATGTAATTTTGTCTGTAGTTAAACATAGTGCAGACTCTCAGCCTATGCTTTCCAGGTGTTAGATTTAAAGGTATGTGTCAATAGGACTTGTCTGTTTGCACAAAAATTTAATTGTGAAATTAAATTGTGATCAAAGCCAAATGCATATTTAAAAATTAAATAAAAAGTATACAAGGGAAATGGACTCATATCATTAGTCATATCATTCTAGAGTTAGAAGCAAAAGGATTACTGCAAGTTTGAATCCAGCATAACCTACAACATGAGACACTATCTTATAAGTTCCAAATATAATAAAGGACATGCACAAATGAAAAAATTAAGTGAGGTAAAAGGAGGAGGAGAAACAAGAGGAGGAGGACAGGGGGGAAGAAGAGGAGGAGAGGACTCCAATATTCAGAGACAATAAAAAGCTCAAGAAACATGAATAAAATGATTATCACATATAAACTAGAATTCTATGCTATAGAAAGGGGGTTGAAAAAATTGAGATATACAAATTAAACTTTTGTCAAGAAAAATCACAAAAACAATAAGTACACAATTCTTTATATTCCCAGATAGTGTACTGTGTATCCTTTCAGCCCATTTGAAGATCTAATAATTCCACACTATTACAACTCTTCTAACTGCTCACATTAAGTATCCATTGAATTGGGCCTGTATAAGTCCTCTTCATTACACAGATATTGTAAGCAATACAGAGAAATTTATATAACTTTCCCAAATAACAATTATCAATGCTAGAATTTGAATCAAATCTCAGATTATAAAGGCATGATTTTAATGCATAGAATGTCATAGCATATATTACTTCATATATTCTATACAAGAATTTATTCTTAGATAATATTGAAATGGTTATTCTCTCTTTCAACTGGATATAATCTAAAATCACATGAGAGACAAGCTTCTGTTGTCCTTGAGCAGGAATAATTTCTTTAATTCATTGAGGAAGGAGAACTTGTCCCCCTAGGTAGAAACAGGATATGCATCCTTACCACTGACCTCTTCACCAACAAATTGGCTTTCTGTGTCTCAGGCAAGAACTTCACAAGCCAAATCAATAGACTGATAATTTTACATGTATATCCACATTTACTCATTACTTGTATGATTAAAAAATGTAATGTATTTTTAATCATAGGAGTTTATGTATTTTCAGTGTCCTAATAACACTTTGACACACCTAACATGGATAAATGCAGAAAATCTTAGATATATTTTCTTGTTTAGTTAACCCTATATTATCCTTGATTTATGTGTCTATTATATAAAATTGAAGACAAAATAGCCATGATATAAAAACCTTTAGCCTTAACCTGCTAGGTGGCAGATAAAAATGAAAAACTGTATGTTTAAAACCAATGTATCCTATATAGCACGTTTTTTTTTCCAGAAATAGCTTTTGATGCAAACTTAGTCTTAAAAATAATAAATCACTCAGTCTTATTGAGTACTTGCTGCCAGATATTCTCTGAAAATTTAGACAAATACACTACTACAGCATTGTAAATTCACTGCCTTTTTCATACCAGGAAGCAATGTTTGAAAGGTATCTTTAAAATTCAAGATGGCCAAAATAACTTTTTAGCAAGCTTTGAATTTCTCTAGCACTAACAGAACCTTCAGAGGGACTAATCTTCATTAGCACTGCCTGTGTAAAGATGGTCACCCCCTTTTCTCTGTATGGCATGAATTAATATATTACTACACTTATCTGCTCAGTCCTACATTGTAGCAAGTTTAGCTACACAGGGATAGCTTCAGAAAGTTCTACCATAGGATAGAACACAGGGTATTTTTTATATGCATTCAAAGCCACCTTTTTAATTTTTTTTGATATTTTCTTTCCATGATATTATAGTACACAGTGCATATTGTTCAAATTCAAAGGCCATTTAGCATTTCCTTATTCATTTCCTCTTCCCATGTAATCTTTTATTTGTAGAAAAGTATATTAATAAGTCAATATCATATTTACATTTGTAGAAAATATTGAACATATGAGCATTTAAAATCAGGGGCCTTTCTATATTTTTGTTTCTGTATTCATTTGTATATTCAGTAGACATCTAAATCACCAAGGCTTAATGTTGAATAGAAGAGCCTTGAGTGATGCTTCTGTTTGTAAAAACAACCACTGCTCTATAAGAGGATTTTCCAGAACTCATATCAGGAATCTCTAAACTTCCTTTAGATACAGATACAGCCTTTAGAACCTACATACCTCTACACATATGCGGGCACACACACACACATACACACACACACACACAGACACACACACACACACACACACACAAATGGGGCATGGGAGGGAGAAACAATTTGTCAAAATATGAGAAAAATTCATTACTAGATACTAAAAGAATGCATTTAGTAAACTACAAATATTATCTTCATGCTAAGGGTTTCATTACATGACCACATAGGAAATTTTAAAAATACATCTAATCAAGTAAAACCTGAAAAATGCAGAATGTTGTTAAAGCAGCATCTTTTATTCCTTAGTGAATTCTCCTGATAGTATGACAAGTACCTTGAGCTTTTGTACATTTGTCAATTTGAATTACATTCTTTCTAAGCAATTTTTCTTTTCTTTGTCTAGAGATCTAAAGGTGAATATAATTCAATATTATGTAGTCATCATTGCCCAGAAAACACCCTAAATATATGCCTGACCAATTTATAAAGGAGGTTATGAAGATCTTCTTCTTATAGACTAGCAATGAAAAGCTTAAACTCATGGCTGCCTGCTTTATGTCATTGGCTTTAGAAAAGATTTTGAATCCCTGCAGCCTGTCAAAAATGCACTCATGTGTGATTGGAGGGGTGTGCTGGCTCCTAGCACAGATTGGGGGTTGGGAGTGTGATTCCTGATTTGTCAATTCAGTGCTGCTGGTTCTGCTCAGAGAAGAGGCAGCCTAAGATGCCTGTCACATCCACACTAGGAATGGTCAGCATGGAAATGCAACAAACAAGGTCGTCTCACACTTTGACCTCTTGTTTCTTTCATAGGTAGTCATGATTTGTGCATATCAAGTCTTACAAATTTGTTGGGATTAGAACATTATCCTATACATCTCAAGTATTTCACTGAAGAATATAATAAGAAAGCTCTCACATCTGGATCTGGCTTTCTTTGTCCTGTCTTGTATTGTGTTGGTTGTATTGTTGTCAGCTCATACAGCTGACAGTATTGTGGAATATTGGTGTGTAGGAGTAAGGACAATCAAAAAAAAAAAAAAAAGGAAATTTCTTTTAGTACACAGGTGTTGCTTAAAAGTTATATTTCTAAGGGAATTCAAATTAGGTTCTGTTATGCCTTAATGATATAAAGGGATAAAAGCACTTTAGGGTTAATATACAGATTATCATCAGAGGGAAACCACAACAGATCATGGTCATTTGCACCTCCCAAATTCTGGATAGACAGGAGGATCAGGAGGATCAGGCAAGAGTTTTGACACTATGATACTTGTAATATAGGAAGGGGGGGTTACAAAGTGGCTTTAAGTGAAAGTAGTGGAGAGTGAATTCAGGTGTGTGAACTGACACACACACAACCACACACACAAACACACACACACACACACACACACACACACACACACATTTATACTGTATACAATGGAAAAGAATAATAAACCTTTATTTGTGATCTCATAAGGTCATCTAGTTTTAAGTTTTACAGTCCTTTAGTGTCTTTAGATTTGTGATATATATATATATATATATATATATATATATATATATATATATATATGTGTGTGTGTGTGTGTGTGTGTGTGTGTGTATTAGTTTGTAATGTTGCCTAGATTCACAAATAAACTGGTGAATTGAGAAGATCTTTCATTGGATATATTATATATATTATTCTGCTCTGTCCCCTGATTTTATTGAAGTTTATAAGATATGCAAAATAGCATGCTGATGGGTTTTTTGAACCTTCTTCAGATAAATCGAGAAGGGTATGTCCTGTCTTAAATTTTTGTTTGTTTGTTTGTTTGTTCGTGTTTTTGTTAGTGTATTTTGTTTTTCATTACAAAATGGTGTTGAATTTTACTTTTCATAAAAAATTAATTTTATTACAATGAACCATAATTACAGTTTTCCTTTTTTCTACTCCTCCCAGTTCCTCCATACCTCCCTTTCTTCTAGATGCAATCACTTTCTGTCTTTCATTAGAAATGCACACCAAAATGGTAACAACTAAACATTACAAAATGAAATCTAAAAAGATAAACAAGAAACATAATATTGAGGGTGGACAAGGCAACCCAACAGAAGGAAAAATGTCACATGAGCAGGCACAAGGATCAGAAACCCACTTGATAACATACTCATTAATCCCATAAAAACACTATACTGAATGTTATGTTATAAGTACAGAGAACACAGTGCAGACTGTTTTAGGCTCATGAATATAGAGGTCCATTGAGGCATGTCCTTTGCTTTATGTCATTGTATTTTTTTATTCCATTTCAAAATGTTGTTTGTATTTAAGGTTTTTTGTTTGTTTGTTTGTTTGTTTGTTTTTGTTTTTGTTTTTGTTTTTGTTTTTGTTTTTGAGACAGGGTTTCTCTGTGTAGCCCTGGCTGTCCTGGAACTCACTCTGTAGACCAGGCTGACCTCAAACTCAGAAATCTACCTGCTTCTGCCTCCCAGGTGCTGGGATTAAAGGCATGGATTTAAGATTTTTAAGGTATTTCCAAAGTACAAGACTGTGGTGACTCATGCCACCAACATATGAGAAGTTATGAAGATTTTTGCTTTTGAAGAGGTATTTAATATAGATATAGCATTGTAATATTGTACCATACACTTTTTGTTATTTTAACTGTATAGTATAAATTTAAATCTGTCATGATGATATCACCTGTAATTCTTTTATTATTCTTTTTTTTCTACAAAGTTTGTCAATTTTTCCATAGAAATTTATAACTATATTTTTGGATATTATTGATTACTACATTAAATATATAAAATATTTTTTGTAGAATGGCAATTTTCATAATATCCCTGACAATTCACCACTATAGGAGGAATGTCAACCTCTGATTTGTTCTCTTAAATTTGCTATTCTTATACCTTAAATTTTTATTGTTGCCTTTCACATTTTCTACAGGTAATATATATATATATGATATATATATATATAAAATATATATCATATATATTATATAATATATATATTAATATATATGATAATATATCATATATTATATAATATATATAATATGATATATATAATGTATATATAATATATATTATATAATTTACGTATATATACATAAGTGATAATTTATATAATATGTTGATAGTAAATACATTATATGTAACAATGTTGTATATAGTGTTATAATTTATATATATTGTAAATGACATTGGGTCTATGTTTTTTTCTCAAAATATTTATTACAGAAACATTATTTTTCATTAAGTTTTTATTGGGGAACTTTGCCGAATGTAATTATTAGCATTATGAGGTTTTTGGTGGCATACTTAGCACTTTTAACTTATAGAATCCTATGATATTTTAATGATAATAAACTGATTTTTGCCTTTCCTACTCCTATCACCTTAATGTCTTTCACTCCTGTTGCTTCCTTAAGACTCATAATACTGTACTGAACAAAGCAGGTAGTGTCACCTTTCTCATCTTCTACCTGATTTTATTGAAAGTGCTTTGAGTTTCTGCTCATTTACTAGGATTCTAGCTCTAAGTTTGGTGTTTTTTTTTGTTTTTTTTTTTTTTTTTTTTTTTTTTTGTAGCCTTATGCTGAAATACATTCTCTTTATCCTTACCAGTGACCATATTTCTAAGGAAACAGGACAACACTTGCTACACTAGTAGACATTTATGCCAATAGCAATGTCTGCAGGTAGGGTTGCAGTATTGAGAGCACCTTCATCCTCCTTCCTCGAATTTTCTCTTGATCTTACGAGAGGTATACATTTATTCAAAACTCTTGGAGTTCATGTTTGCCACAGCCATGCCGTTTATAGAGACAACATCTCACAACATTTCTCTAATCCTCTAGCTTTATTTACCTCCACAGCTTTTTCCTTCATATTGCTTGGCCTCCAGACAGGTTGTTTTAGATATTCCAACTATGGCTGAATAATAATGGTTCCTTTTTCTCAGTATTTTAAGTACTTATTTATCTTCATGCTAATCAATACCAACTGTAATAACAGTCTTATCTACTCAAAGAATCACCAGCATATAATTATGGAAATAAACAGAAATATTTAAGAAGGAATTTGACAAAATGACCATTTAGAAAAATAAAAAATTAATATGTTCTTTACTAGGTTCTACAAATTCCTTAGGCATGTTTGTTGTCAGTGTTTGCAGTACCATTCCTGAATTCTCTCCTATGGAAGAGGCCTTGACTCTAATCAAGAATGCTGTCGGTTACTCACTTGAGTAGTCTTACCACAATTGCACTATGAGTGCATTCGACTTGTCAGGCCATTAATATAGCATATGAGGTTTAGCAATGGATAAAAAATATTAGTTATTTCCACTACTTAGAAAATGCAGAGAGGCATTTTCTAGCACCATGAAAGGCAGCAAGCAGGGAATTTCATGGATAAATCAAGTATCATTTTTCTATGTCCATCATACAAAATATACAGTGTCTTAAATAACATGATCTTTCCATGAAGTACACAGGGGCAATTGAAAACACATGTGATTTTTTCTACATGCTTTCTGAAATTCTTTGACTTTTCTCTTTTTATGATTAATTATTTTAGTTATTTACATTCCAGATGTTGTCCCCCTTCCTGGTATCCTCCCTCCAAGCACCCCACCCCATCCTCCTTACCTTTGTCTCTAAGAGAGAACTCCCCTATGCACCCACCAACACTCCTGCCCCACCCATCTAGCATCCCCCATCTCTGGGGCAACAAGTCTCTACAGAACCAAGAGCCTCCATTCCAATGATGCCAAACAAGGCCATCCTCTGCTACACAAGTAATGGTAGCCACGGATTCATCCATCTATACTGTTTGGTTGAGGGTTTATTCCCTGGGAGCTGTGAGGCATCTGGTTAGTTGATTTTATAGTTCTTCCTATGGGGTTGCAATCCCCTTAAGCTCCTTCAATTCTTCCCGTAACTCTTCTGTTGGGGCCCCAGGACTCAATCCAATGGTTGACTGTATCTGAATCTGTCTTAATCAGGGGCTGGTAGAGCCTCTTATAGGACAGCTATACCAGGCTCCAGTAAGCAAGCACTTCTTGGCATTAACAATAGTGTTGGGCTTTGATGTCTGCTGATTGGATGGATCCCAAGATAGGGCGGTCACTGAATAGGCTTCCCTTTAGTATCCGTGTAGTGGGCGGTATTAGAAAGGGAATGTTCAGCTTGCTCGTGGCTTTGCTGTCACATTCCCATACTAATGGTGGCTACCTGCAAGCCACCTGAACCCAGGTAGGTGTCCTCCAGGCTACTCTCTCTAACTGTTCCCTGTTGTGACTGTGCTTCCAGCTCTGGTTTGCTTGTCCCTGGAGCTGCTAGTTTCTTCACAGCCATAAACACCAGGTTGTAAGCATACTCAACTTTCAGTAACTCAGTAAATCAAAACTCTTGATGCTTAAAGTTAACCAACGAGGATATATATATATATATATATATATATATATATATATATATATATCCCGCTATATATTTTTACTCAGACTATTTTACTAGACTTCTCTCCTGTCTCTTCCCAAAACTGACCCTCTTCTATTTTACCTTCCCTCCCCTACCAAAGTCCCTCCTTCACTCTGTATCCCATGATGATTTTCTTTCCCCTAATAAATGGGATTGAAGCATCCACACTTTGGCTTTTCTTCTTGTTAAGCTTCATATGATCTGTGAGTTATATCATGGGAGTTCTGAGCTTTCAAACTAACATACACTAGTAAGTGACTACATACCATGTATGTTCTTTTTGAGTCTTGGTTACCTCACTCGGGTTATTTTCTAGTTCCATCTGTTTGCCTACAAAATTTGTGAAGTCAGCAATTTTAATAGCTGAGTAGTATCCCATTGTGTAAATGTACCACATTTTTGGATGCCTTCTTCAATTGAGGGACATCTGGGTTGATTCCAGCTTCTGGATATTATAAATAAGGTTGCTATGAACATAGCAGAGCATGTGTATTTTTTAGACATTGGTGCATCTTCTGCCCAATAGTTGTCTTCATGTAGAAATATTTCCAGGTTTCTGAGTAAATAACATATTGATTTCTAAAGTGGTTTTACTAGTTTGCAATCCCAACAATAATGTAGGAGTGCTCCTCTTTCTACCAGTCCTCACCAGCATCTATTATCAACTGAGACTTTGATCTAGCCATTCTGATGAAATCTTAGGGTTGTTTTGATTGGCAATCCCCTTAAGACTAAGGATGTTGAACATTTCTTTAGGTGCTTCTCGACCATTCAAGATTCTTCTATTGAGAATTCTTTGTTTTCCTCTATATGCCGTTTTTTTAAATTGAGATATTTGGTTCTCTAGAATCTAACTTCTAGAGTTCTTTTTTGATATTATCGACATTTTCGATATTAGCTCTCTATCTGATGTAGGGTTGGTAAAGATCTTTTCCCAATCTGTAAATTGCCATTTTGTCCTATTAACAATGTCCTTTTCCTTACAGAAGCTTTACAGTTTCATATCTCATTTGTCAACTACTGATTTTAGAGCCTGAGCAATTGGTGTTCTATTCAAGATATTTTTCCCTGTGCCAATGTGTTCGAGGTAATTTCTAGCTTTCTCCTGTATTAGATTCAGCATATCTATTTTTATTGGAAGTCTTTGATTCACTCTGACTTGAGCATTGTACCAGAAGATAATGATGAATCAATTTGTATTCTTCTACATGCAGACCATTTGTTGAAAATGCTTTTTTTTTTTCTACTGGATGGTTTTGGCTTATTTGTCAAAGATCAACTAAACATAGATGTTCGGGATTATTTTGGGGTTTTCAGTTCTATTCCATTGATCTACCTGACTGTCTCTGTAACAATACCATGTGGTTTTCTCACTATTGTTCTGTAGTACAGCTTGAGGTTAGGGATGGTAATTCCCCTAAAAGTTCTTCTATTGTTCAAAATTGGTTTTGTTAACCTTGTTTTTTTTTTTGTTATTCCAGATGAATTTAAAAATTTAAGAATCCACAGTGATGTGGATTGCGCTGAATCTGTAGATGCTTTTGATAAAATGGCCATTTTTATTAACAAATCATAATTTTTACTCTTTAACACGGGGGTTATAAACACAAAAAGGTAGTATGTAGGAAAGGGGATGACACAGGACCATAGGTGTTCAGGGGGAGTACAGATATCTTTCAGAACAGGGTGTCAGCTGGGTGAAGGTTCAGGGGACAGGTCACTATGCCTCTGCCTATGATTCACTTCTCCTTATCTAAGTTGGTACTATCCACCAAGGCTGCCTATTTACAAGGTCTATGACTACTCAGAGTGGTAAATTTCCACAAAAGCTGCCTGTTTACAATAGCTTATAGCCACTTGTTTCAGTCTTTTTTCA
Organism: Arvicanthis niloticus; assembly: GCF_011762505.2. Lineage (NCBI taxonomy): Eukaryota > Metazoa > Chordata > Mammalia > Rodentia > Muridae > Arvicanthis > Arvicanthis niloticus. The sequence continues at coordinate 32,097,637 of NC_047658.1, read as the reverse complement.
CAGAGACCCAAGACTTTGTGTTAGCAGGCATGTATGTCAGGCCTATTACTGATTTTAGGCTTATGGCTGATTTTAGGCCTTTAGTGTATAAGCAGGGCTGCCCCTGACATCTCTCTCTCTCTCTCTCTCTCTCTCTCTCTCTCTCTCTCTCTCTCTCTCTCTCTCACACACACACACACACACACACACACACACCTACACCACACACACACACCATAAGCTACAAGTTCCTTAAGGTAAATTATAAACACATGGAAGTGGGTCTCACAAATCTAAAAAATTTGGCCTTGTGAACACCAGAAATCTCCCTTACCTCTGAGACTGTACAAGAAAAAAAGAGAACCCAAGGCTGGTTGTAATATCTACTCATCACAAACCATCTCTATGAAAACTGCCAAAACTAAGGAATTCCAGCTTGTATAATTTAGCTTGCTGTTGCTTTGATAAAGCACTTACTAAAAACAAATTCTTGAGGAAAGGGTTTATTTGGTTTGTACTGTTTCATTATAGTTCATGTTTGAGGAACTCAGACTGGGAACTGGGAAGCAGGACCTAAAGCAGATACCACAAAGGAAAACTACCTACTGTCTTGATAAGCTTACATTCTCATTCAACCCATGAAAGAACTGTCTACACAAGGTAGCACACTGCCCTAAGATCTGGGTACTTTTACATCAATAATTAATCAAAAAATGATAATTCAGACATGCATACAAGTCAATCTGTTGGAGTCATTTTCTCAATTGAGGTTCATCTGCAGATATGAGCCTACATTGTGTTAGGATTAAAAACAGAGGCAACAAGAACAAACCAAAACAAAAAAAAAGAAAAAAGAACAATAAGCAACATACCTCTATTCCCTGGACTCTAGCCCTTGTTGTTTCTACTCCCAGTTTAGACAGCCTACACTAAACAGATTGTTAGTTTCAAATTTTGCATCCCAATTTTATGTTTGAAACTGTTTCATCTTGGATCAAATTTATGCTTGTCTTTCACTTTATTCAACTTTTTATCTGGTCCCCTGTGAGGCTTTTAGTTTACATGTGTAACATCTCTCTGCTTGCCATGATGCCCTTCTAAACTCTGCAGTCCCTTTAACCCTTCCTTATCCACTTTGTAATCTCTCTATCTCTCACACATAATCAAAAATAATACTGTGTACAGTGTAGTGTATAATTTAAGGTTCAGAATAAAATTATCTATTATTACCAATGGCTATACTACTATATGAAATTCAGATTATTTATACAAATATGACCACCCTCCATTTTTTTGTTGACACAGCACAGTCATTCTTATATCACAGTCAATCTCTTGTGACTCTAAAATGAATAAATTTAAAATGAAATTTTTTTTTTCTGATTTTAGATACTTGAAAACTCAAAAAGGAAAATGCTTTCTGCACACTCAGGGAAGATTAGAGAATATTGATCCCTACCCTCAGAATGAAATCCAGTTATCACACTCACCAATACTCTTTTTAATGAAGCCTCTGGGAAACATGAAACTCCCAAGTATGAACAAATTTTCCACAATTCAGCTACTAGGAGTTTTAGCATGAAAAATGTTATACCCTATTTACAATTACTCAAGTTTTCAGGAATAAAAATAACCAGTGATATTTTCATAACACTTATGTATTTATAAATTAATAAATTTTTAATGGGGAAAAGCAAATAAAACAGAAGAATGGATCTACTTAATGAAAACAATTTGGCAGACTTAATTGTGGGCAACCCGAAAACAAGAATGACTGGCCTAATTCCTCACAGTTGTTCAGCTCAAAAGATTAGAATTTTAAAATCATTTAAAGTGAGATTGTATTTTGCCGATCTCTTCAGCTATGCTTCATGCACTCTAATGCATGGTTAAAAGTTTGTGTTAAGAAGCAGCAGTCAAACCTGTGCAAACATTATGCCTGTCCACACACAACAGTAGCATGTATGACTGGACATCTGTGGTAACTCACAAACACAGCCAGGTTGTGGGGAGTGTGATAAGTTAAGTCAACTGCAGCAGGTCCTGCTCAGAAGAGAGACAGCCAAAGTAGTGTGTTTCATCCACTTGAAGAATGGTGAGCAAGGCAATGCAGAAACCAAGGACAATTGCCAAAGCCACCACTGTGTCTTCAATAAGTGGACATGATATTTGCAGGTTAAGTATTGCCAATATTAGGAAATAGAACATTGTTGCATAGATATAAAATCATTGGCTCTAAAGAATCAGATCAGAAAGCTCTCTGATCAGGACCTGGCTTCATTTGTTCCTTCCTCTATTATATTTTCTGCACAGTGTCCCTACTATGGGTCTGTAGATCGGTCTGGTCACTTTAGCTCACTTTTCACCCTGGTTTGAAGTATGATTTCAGCTGGGACAGCTCCTGTGTATTATTGCTGTGTGTGAGTAAGGGCAGGGACTGATTAGGACAAGTGATTTTGGTGGTGTGGGAGGTTGTATGTAGGTAGTAGTCCTAAGGGAACTTAATGTAGATGTTTGTCTTGCACTGAGTTTTAAGATGTCTAAAGCAGTCAAAAGTCTGCTTAAAATTCTTAGCAGTAGAGTTCATGATCTAATAGACCAAGGTTGGACCTGGTAATTGCTGAATGGTTGGGAGAATCAGGTAAGTATTAGTTCTGATGTTTTGATAGTTAATAATTTCAACTATCAAAGAAAAGGGATTTCCAAAATGGCTGTAATAAAGATAGGTGGGCAGAACCGATTTGTGTGTGTGTTCATGCAGAGATGCTGTCTATACAGAGGTACAAAATGAGAAACATTTTCTATAATTTTTAATATGGTCTAATTTGAATGTGGCTTACATAATCTACCTCCTCCTCTTCCTCCTCCTCCTCCTTCTCCTTCTTCTCTACTTGTTCTTTACTTTTGTAATGCTGCTTGAATTCAAAGTTATAATTAAAGTTTTGAATACAACTGTTTTGATTATGTCATTTGTTTTACATTGCTTTCTGTTGTAAAATATGAAAAGAGTGTGCAAAACTTGAATTTCAGCATCTTTAGACAGACAAGTCTACAGGGTGTCAATTTTTTACTCATTGTATTTTGTTTCTATTTTTTAAATGATATTTAGAATTTAAAAGATATTTCAAGACTACATGAGAAAGGTGATTCATGCTATCGCCATTGCCAGGGTTTCTATAGGTTGTCATTTCTCCATGGTAGTGCTGCTTATTGACACAGTAATATTGTAGTTCAGCAGAGCTGAGCACAGCTGATTATAGCTTAGCACAACAAAGAGAAGGTGGAGGAATATATTTTCATATCATCCCTGTTTTACTGTGGTTGAGATCTCAACCATTTACCACTCTACCCAGATGTTCTACTATAGGAACAATAGCAGGCTCTATCCAAAGGAAGAAACATGCTGCCTAGGCAAGGCAGTGGTGGCTACAACTCAGTTGTTCTGACTATGGCAGTTATCCCTTGTGCCTATTTCCTTGCTGTGTTTCAATGGAAAGCTCCTAAAATTATATTGATTTGTACAAGCTGTTCTAATGAATTTGGCAGTAGTACAATTTCCCCACCACTCAAGTGAAAGAGGAAGATGAACTCAGGAAATAACAGAGATCTATGTAGCCTCTGTCTGCATGACATTTTTCATTCCACATTTTTCTGCTTTTGTGTATAAATAGAAAACTAGATATGTGGGTATCTGTAGCAACTTTAAAAGATGCTGCATTGTCCAGGTAATGGTGGCTCCAATATATTTCCTTGTTCCTATAAATGCAAGAACACCCTGGACTGGCTGTGTCCTTATGCAGTCTAGGTTATTGCTAGAGATTTTTTTTGAAAACGCATCAACTTTTATTGTACTTACTTCAAAATCCAAAATATTTTAATTACTGTTTTTACATATTCATTTTATATCCTGCTCATTGCTACCTTTTTCTTGTCACCCTCTTCCAAAATCCTTCCCTCATTTTGTTCTCTTCTCCCCTGAGCTCCACAACCTAGGTATCTCCACACCCTAGCACTTCAAGTCTCTTTGAGGCTAGGTGCTTGCTATGTCTCTGAGCCCAAGAGAAGACAGTCCAGCTAAAATAACATATCCCATATGCAGGCAACAGCATTTGGGATAACCTATGCTCTAGGTGTTCAGAACCCACATAAAGACCATGCTGCACAACTGTTATGTAAGTGGGAGAGGCCTACATTTAGCCCTTGTATGATCTTTGGTTAGGGTTTCAGTCTTTGACAGCTCCCAGGATTCCAGGTGATTTGATTTTGTTGGTCTTTTTGTGAAGTTACTATTCCTTATGGACTGCAATCCCCACTCCTACTCACCCCTAATTTTCCCCAAGTTCCATCCACTCATTGGCAGTGGGTGTTTCTATTTTTCTGAGTCAGTTGTTGGGTAGGGTGTCTCAAAGGAGAACCATGCTAATCTATTGTGTGCAATCATAACTGAGTAGCATTAATATTCTGAGGGATTGTTGCTTGAACATGGGATAAATCTCAAATTGGGCTAGGTTTTTATTGTTCATTTTCTCAGTTTCTACAGAACCCCAAATTTGTGTATTTCATGTCTACAGGATAATTTTTGTGTCAAAAGTTGGTGGGTGGGTTGGTTCTCCTATTGCTCCATTGGGGTTCCTAGTTGAACCTCCGAGGCAGTCTCCCCAGGCTCCATATACTCAGTGCTGTGAATAACAGCTAAGGACAACTGGCTTGATTCATGATCACCTCCCCTTTCTCAGGTCTCTTTCTCTTCCTGAAGATGTCCCTTACTTCCCACACTGTAAGTTACAGATTTTTCATTCATTCTTATGGCTATCAGACTATCTCACCTTCCCCATGAGGGCTCCAAATTCCCCTAGTCCCCTCCCACTTCCCTCTCCCACACAGTTCCCTTCAGTACCATTCCATTCCCCAATTCAAGTGAGGCTCAAGCATCTTTACTTCTGCCGTTCTTCCTGTCCAGACACCTGGGTTTTGTAGTGTAGCATGGGCATCCTGTATTCCATGGCTGATATCTTCTAATGAGTGTATACATACTATGAATATATTTCGGAACTGAGTTATATGACTCAGGATGATATTCACAAGATCCATTTGTTTGTCTGCAAAATTCCTGATGTCTTCCATTTTTTATACATAAATTGTATTCCATTGTGTAGATTTACCACATTTTCTTTATCCATTCTTCAATTGAGGGACATCTCAATTATTTCAGGTTTCTAGCTATAACAAATAAAGCTACTATGAACATAGTTGAGCAAGAACCTTTGTGAAATGGTAGAGCACCTTTTGAGTATATGCTCAGGAGTTGAATACCTGGGTCTTAAGATCTAACTATTTACTGGTATTCTAAGTAACTTCCAAGTTGATTTCCAAAGTGGTTGTGCAAGTTGTACTCCTAGTAGCAATGGAAAAGTGATCCTCTTTTTCCACATGGGCTAACTCTGAAGTTTTTGATCACCCATTCTGACAACCATAAGATAGAATCTCAGTTTTGTTCTGATTTGATTTCACTGACAATTAAGAACTTTGAACCCCCTTTTTAAATTTTCTTTGGCCATTCAAGATTCTTCTGTTGAGAGTTTTGTTTAGCTCTGTCCCTTGTTCTTTTTTATGTATTTGTAATTGAATATTTAATTTACTTACATTTCAAATGTTATCCCCTTTCCCAGTTTTCCCTCCATAAACCCCTATCCCATCCCTTTCTCCCTGCTTCTATGAGGGTGGTCCCACACCCACCCATGTATTCCCACTTCACTGCCCTACCATTACTCTACACTTGGTTATCAAGCCTTCACAGGACCAAGAAAATTCCCTTTCACTGATGCTAGATATGGCCATCATCTGCTTCTTATGTAGCTGGAGGCATGGGTCCCTCCATGTGTACACTTTGGTTGGTGGTTTAGTCCCTGGGAGCTCTGAGGATCCAGTTGGTTGATACTTCCTATGGTTGGTTGTTGGAAGAACATCCAGTTGGTTGTTCTTCCTATGATGTTTCAAACCCCTTCAATTACTACAGTCCTTCTGCTAACTCCTCCATTGGGGTCCCCATGCAAAGTCTGATGATTGGCTGCAAGCATCAGCATATTAATGGTCAGGCTCTGGCAGACACTCTCAGAAGATGACTATATCAGGCTCCTGTCAGCAAGCACTTCTTGGCATCAGCAATAGTGTCTGGGTCTGGTGGCTGCATATGTGATGGAAATTCAGGTAGAGGAGTAAGAAGATGAATGAGGAGGAGGTAGGGGAGAAACAAAGAATGAGAGAGGGAGACACGGAGGCTGATGTTTGCTTCTCTGTAACAGTCAAAGGTAATTGGTATATCTAGCTTGGATATTGGTTTATACCTCTGATAGTAAGGGCATCTTGGTATTGATCATTGCTAAATATATAAGCCTTTATATATATAGGCTGGCATATACTCAAAAGGTGCTCCACCATTTCACAAAGGTTCTTGCTCAACTATGTTCATAGTAGCTTTATTTGTTATAGCTAGAAACCTGAAATAATTGAAATGTCCCTCAACTGAAAAATGGATAAAGAAAATGTGGTAAATCTACACAATGGAATACAATTTATGTATAAAAATACAATTTATGTATAAAAAATGGAAGACATCAGGAATTTTGCAAACAAAATTATATATATATATATATATTATTTGCTACATTAGCCTTATAAATATATAAGGCTAATCTAAGCATTAGTGTCTCATTTGTACTGAGCCTGACTGGTTGGCAGGATGGTCTGGAAAATGCCTGGCCTTGCAGAGACACTGTGGAAGGTTGGCAGAGCCGTCTTCCACACTGGCATCTCACGGGTGGCTGGACTGGAGTTTCTGGCTGGCCATTTGTAGCTGCGGCAAACACATACTTTCTGGCCACACAACATGGCAGCCAAGCTAGGCAGAGATCCTACAGCATAGTCGGTTTGACCTGTGGCTGTTTTTAAATAATTACTACAACAAGGTAGGGTAGTCTCTAGATAATTTTTCCATCAGTCCCTGCTCCACTATTTTTTCTTGTATTTCCTTAAGACAGAAGCAGTTCTGAGTTAAAATTTTGGAGAGGGGTGGGTGGCCAAATCCCTCAATTGGGGTTGTGCCCCTATGTAGGCTTGGTGAAGATCTTTTCCATATCTGTAGGCTGCCATTTTTTCTTATTGACAGTGTTCTTGGCCTTACAGAAGCTTTGCAGTTTGATGAGGTCCCATTTATCAATTGTTGATCTTACAGCCTCAGTCACTGGTGCTCTCTTCGGGAAATTGTCTTCTGCACCAATGCATTCAATAGTATTTTGCAATTTCTCTTCTATGATAGTTAGTGTATTTTGTTTTATGTTGAAGTCCTTAATCCATTTGGACTTGAGTTTTGTGCATGGTGATAAATATGGATTCACTTTCATTCTTCTACATGTAGACATCAGGTAGACTGGTACCATTTGTTGAAGATGCTCTTTTATCAGGATGGTTTTGAAACCTTTGTCAAAAATCAGATGTCATTAGGTGTGGGGGATTAATTCTGGGTTTTTGATTCTATTCCATTGATCAATATGTCTTTTTCTATACAAGTACCATGTAGATTTTATCACTATTGTCTGTAGTACAACTTGAGATCAGGAATGGTGATTCTGTCTAAAGGTGTTTTATTGTTCAATATTGTTTTGGCTATCCTGGGTTATTTAATTTTCATATGAAGTTGAGAATTATTGCTAGAGATTTATATATATATATTTTAATATACTGGTTCATTTTACAGACACACCCCTCCCAGCATGTGTTTCTTATAAATCAATATGTATCAAGTAAATAAAGGCTTAAAAATTCCAATTACATTTGATGGCTTTATTTTACTAAATACATTTATTAATTTTTACCATATTCCTCTGATTTCAAATGTCCTTCTTGTTCAAAAACTCCTGTCTTATGTCAATGAGTTCAAATTTGTTCCCTACATACTCTTCTATCAGATTCGGGGCATCAAGTCTTATGTTACAGTTCTTGATGCATTTGCAGTTGTGTTTTGGAGGTTAATCAAAAAGATCTAATTTTATTTTTCTGTCTGTAGCTATCCAGATCAATTAAAATGTTTAATGAAAGGATTTTTAAATTTTGTTCAACAAACATTTAACTGTATCAGTATTGGATTATATGTGAGTCACCATTTCTATTTAATTGATCAATGTAATAAAATTTATGTCATATTGTGTAGACTTTGTCAATTTAACTGTGTAAGACCATGTGAAATCTGGAATTTTGATAATTTCTTCTGTTCTATTATTCAGTTTTTTTTTATTTTTTGTTATTGTTTTGCTTTGGTTTGGTTATTTTGTTGTTGTTGTTTCAGTGGGGTTTTTTGCAAACGTAAAATTTCTTGTTCTCATATGAAATTACAATTACATTTTTAATTTTGTATGCGAAATTAGGAGATTACATTCAATGTGTGAATTACACTTGGAAGAATGGTCATTTGTAAAGTAATAGCTCTGTAATTTCATAACCATGAAGGAATTACAGCTTGTAATTTCTTTTTCAATTAATTTTTCTGGTTTCTGACATTGTCAGTGTAGCCTTTTACACTTTGTGTGTGAGTGTGTGTGTGTATGTGTGTGTATTGAGAATGACATTCTTTTTAAGATTTTTTAAATAGTATCTTTGTTCTATATAAAATATATTGAATTTTGTTTGTTAAATTATTATCCTGTCACCTTTGCTAGGTATATCAGTAGCAACAGTTTTATGGTTGAAAATTAAGGAAATATAGAATCATATCATATTCAAATGAAGATACTTTAACCTCTGACATTCCTATTTGTATCACATTTTTCTCCTTCACTCTTTTTCTTGCAATAAGACTTCTGATATTGTAATAAGTATGAGTGAAGAGTGAACACCCTTGTCTTGTTCCAAAACATTATCATTAATACTTATCTCTATTTACTATAATTCTGCCTCTTGTCTTATTGTCTCTCTTAAGTCAAAATATGTTATCCGTATTCTTACCAGTGGCCACATTTCTAAAGAAAACTGACACATGCTCATCCAACAGCCATGAAAGCTAATTGGTCCCCAGGAATACAACTGAATTATAGATGAGTACACATTTACTGTATTTGGAGTTTTTAGTGGTTTTTTTTATGTATTGACCAAAACTGAATGCAGCAAGAATGATGTCTAATCAAACTCTGAGAACAGCAAAATCACTGAATATAATCAGAACTATATTTTTGTGAAAATGTCCATTTAGAATAGCATCAAATGGTGTTATGCTAGGACCTACTACTTTCCTCATCATGTATTTAACTATTTTTGCAGTGCAATGCCTGATTTTTCACTCTGTGAAGAAAGAATCAATTGCATAAAGAAAGTGGTTGCTTAGTTCCTATAACAGTCTCACCAGTACTGCACCATTGGTACATTTTGTCTCCCATTCCATTATTGTAGCCTGCAAAGTCAAGGAATACGTAAGAAAGCATTATCTTTTCTCTTGATGACATCCTGAATAGCGATTTGTAATATTATTAAAGAATGCTTACAGAAATAATTTTCTGGTTAGTTCAAGATTGATATTATTTAATGTCTGGCAAGTTAAAATTTAGTATCTTAAACAATATGGTTTTATTATCATATTTTAAGTGGAACCAAAAATAATTGCACTAGCCTATTATTTTTAGATGCTTTGTGGTTTCAATGACCAATAACTCATACAGTAGTAATCTCTGTCTTTAAATAATATCTTTATTTAATAAACAATATATTTTTGATCTTAACTATCTGATTCATTGAATAAGGTTTAAGACTTTGTCCCCAGAATGTATCCACAACATTCTATGTAATCTTGATATCTTATAAGGCTAACATTTTGATTACAGATTTGTCACTGGTAATATTCAATACATGAGTAAAAGAAATATTTTCATTTTGTTTGAAAAGTATTTATTTCATCTTTAAACTCTCAAGTCATGCTCCATCATTGAATGAAGACCAGGCATTAACTCAAGGCAGGAACTTAAGCAATGCTTAAGAACCAATGCTGCTTCTTACCAGTTTGCTCCTGTGGCTTGCACAGAATGCTTCTTTATACACACCAGGATCATCTGACCAAGTGTGGAACCGCACAATGTGAGTTGGATCCTCCCACATAAATCATCAGTTAAGAAAATGAACCCACAGACTTGTCTACCGGCAAACTGATAGACACAGTTCAATTGAGGTTCTCTATAACTCAATTTGATAACTCATATTACTCAGCTTGAGTCATGTTGACAAAAAAATAACCAGAGTAATATGCAAATACAATATACATAATACATATTTGATATATAACAGAATTTGTCTATATACATGATGTACAATTATGACCAGTGGATCAGATTTCAAAGTCCAGAAACAAGGCACAATTCAATTATTTGAATTTGATTTTAAACACATAACCCACGAAAAACTACTGGCTCTCAACTTTCATTCTTTTCTCTTTTATTTCGATTTATGAATACATATTTATTTATAAACCTTTTAAGATACCAAACTAAAATTATTTCTAATGTACTTTTAAAACACAGAAATGAAGATATAAACCTATGCAAATACTACAATTGTTGAACATTTGTTTATAAGTTTTTCATTAATTAAATAAATATATTTTATAGTTATTACCACCATGTATGTATGTATGACTTGTATGTAAGTGTAATTATATACATGCCACAGTTTGCCTGTGAAGTTCAAAAGATAACTTTTGGGAATTGGTTCAGTTTCCACAGTGTGTCTTCCAGAGATAACATTTAAGTTTCTAATCTTGAATGGCAGATTCATATACAGGCCAAGAGATTTTGTTGACTCATGACCGAATTGCATTAACTAATTATATGAACATAAGGCAAGTACCACTTAATCCTGGGAATTTATGTGCATTTTAATGGTTACTTTTCAACAAGTGAAGCTGCACCAAAATACAAATACCGATCTCATGCCATGGGTAAATTTATCAGCAGTATCTAACGTATCAACACTCAGCAGAACAGCATTTTTGAAATTCATAAGCTTACTATGTAAAGTTAAAACATCCCGAGAGGTGTTAGATGTATGCCAAATACACTGTAAGTGTCTTTAAACTTTTTCTAAATTATAATGACTACCACTGTAAATTTTAGAACTAACATGAATCCAATGATATTTGGCATGACACTTGAGATGATTCCTTACTCTTAAATTCTGAACCTTCTTCAAATAATTTGAATAAAATAAAGAGTATCAATTTATTCTTCCAAATGTCTATCTAAATCCTCTTATACACTCAACACATTAATAACAGATTTTGCTAAATGATTAACAAAAGTAGCTGTATTAACTCCTTGTGTCACAACAATTGCAGCAGCAGTGGGGCTAGCAATTAATGTAATTAAAGCTGTTATACCAATAATAATCAAACCCACTACCCTCTTCCTGAATGGGTACATAAAGTAAAAAAATATGTACCATATGTTTTATATAATACTTGAAAATAGTCTAACTTAGCTTTGATGTGTCTGTTCTCTAGCTAGTGATCTGATAGTAAACTTCAAATTTTATACCAGGTAGTTGAAATGATATTAACTTGTAGAGAGTGGGGTGGTTAGTTGTTAATAAGGCTATTAAATGCTCAAGATATTTTTGTTCTGCATCTTTAACATTCCAAATATCCACAACTGCAATGTTTTTATGAGTCATCCAAATTTCTCAAACACTTAGTTGATATTTTTTCTTTTTTCTATGAGCTTCAGTTGAAAGTTTCCCCTATTGTCTAAAATCAACATTCTGCACATTCAAAAACATAATGTTGCTATATGTACCATAATTCTAGAAAAGCTTTTTTAAAAGGTGATAATATGAGGCAGAATTCATGATATACAAAGAGTTGGTAAAGACATTAAGTAAGAAAATTCAGGACTGTATCAATATTAATTAATGTCATGATCCAGCTGCAATTATCATTGTCTTCTGCTGCCATTGACATAATGTTTATATGCAATGTAGAACAGGATTATTATTCATGAATGTATAACACTAAAGACCATAGTATGAATAACAGAAAGAACTATAGCAATTAGGTGAGACACAAACATCCTATCTACCCCCAGATTCCTCTGCTTGTGCTATCACATATCTGATCAACATTGACTATATTATTTCTGTAGTATATATAGTTCTTTATGGTTTTTGAAATATTGGAAGTATAGGTCATTCAATATCATTTATTATTGTTTTAAATTTAGTATTTTTGGGGAGGTTAATTTATTTCATTTCCAAATTTGCCAAAGATTGATCTTAATTAACAGTATATTTGTAAGTATTATTTGTAACTAATAATTTTATTTGACCAATCATTTTGTCATACTCCTTTTAAGTATGGAGCTGTTAGAGGATAGTTTTAGTTCCAGAAAGAGTGTCCTTGGGGAGCTAGTCTAGAACAAATGTAAGGTCAAAACCTACTGAAACCCTTAAAATCTCATCCTGAGATAAGCTAGAGTAGGATTGTTTTCCTTCTTGCTCTAGGCCTGCATGTCCCAGTGCACATAGTTCTTATAATGATACCTCCATCACCCCCGAGGTAGTCACATAGCCTGGTGGCCAAATTAGTACTCAAACTTCCTCTCACTATGAGGAGAAAGAAACACCTGGAATTGTTCTTTATGCAAATGAATAATTCCAAGCATTTCACCCACAGCTAATGGTCTATATTCACCCTCCAGACCCCTATCTCCTCCTCAATGTATATATAACTTTTCTTACCTCCAATTAAGAAGTGCTGTTTCACAGAAAACATTCTCTGGAGAAGGCCACTTATTCCACACTCATTCAGACCACTTTCTTTGTCAAATAATCTGGCTAAGTTTCATTCTTTCCATTTCATCCTGGTAAACAACATAGCCTGGATACCCCCAAGGCAGAAACAAACCCAGGCCAGTAGATAGTTAAATTACAGAAGAGATAAGATAAGAATATGTTGTAATATAAGTCCTTTCTTGGGAGAAATGGATCCTGAATAGATAATTCCAGTATCCAGGCAGGAATGCAAGTGGAGGGACAAGAAGACCAACCCACACACAAAATTTTCAACCAAAATATGTCCTATCAAGAAGAAATGCAGAGACACAGATGGAGCAGATACAGAGAGAGTAGCCAAACAATAACCTTACCAATTTGAGACATATCCCATGGGCAAACACCAATTTCTGATACTATTAATGGTATTCTGCTGTGTTTAAAAAAAGAAATGTAGAATGAGTCTCCTCTGAATGGATGGCTCCACACAGCATGAGTCAGAATCAGATGCAGATAACCATAGCCAAACATTGCTTGGTGCTCAGGGAATCTTATGGAAGTGTTGTGGGAAGAATTGAGGCCCAAGTAGGGGATAGTAAATCTACAAAATGATGGACAGAGTCAACTATCTTGGATACTGTTGTCTTTCAGAGACTGAACCACCAAAGAAAGATCATAATATAAGATGGACTTAGGCTCCCCTGCACATATGTAGCATATGCGCAGCTCAGTCTTCCTGTAGGTCCCATGACAACTGGAGTAGATGCTGAGACTAAATCTGTTTTTTATTATGGATAAGCAACTAGCTCTGTACAGGGATGCGGTGAAGAGAGGGTGTTGTGCAAATTGATCAGAAGCAGTTGAATAGGTGGATCCTGTTTGCTTCTGAATTCAAACAGTGCTCAGAAATCATCATGAATAAAGGCCTATCCCTACAGTTGTTTTACATGTAGGACAAAATTTTGATCCTTAAATTAACTACTCTTCAATCATTCCTCTTATGATGGTTGCTTATCAGTATTTTAACCTGTTGTAAAGCCCAACCAAATTTATTTTTGAAGAAATCCCATTTTGTGAGAAACCAGGGGCTGTACTCCAACTCTAGGAAGAAAATCACAAAGTCCACCTGAGCAAACACTCTATGGACATCCCTCCCCCCTTAGCAACAGGCAGCCAGGCTACAATATCAGAGTCAAGGTACATGTAGATATCTTACGACATCCTACAGAGAATAGTTATGCATTCTGTTCATCACATGTCTTTCACCTTGTGTTTGTTTCTGTAGAAAACACCAAAAATTTAGTTTTAAAATGTTAACTTGCTGACTCTCATGGAAATTCCCTAAGTTTTCTGAAACCACAATAAAAAACCTGAACATCTAGACTCAGGGCTCTTACTCTGACATGCTGCAACAAGGACAATGGTAAACATTGATCTAGAGCTCATAACAAAGACCCTTATGGATTTACAACTGAATTTGCTCCAATAAGGTTTTTGGGGTCCCTGCAACTTGGTCATAACACTGTGAGCCACAACTTAAAAAGATCTTTTTACCCTGTTTTTAGATATTGAACACACTGTTTTGTAACCTCTATCAACAGCTGAAAAGACAAGCCTTTCCTAGAATAAACATAATTCTATTTCTAACGTGTATTTTCTCTCTTCTATATACTTACCTGAAGCATGGCCTTGAGCCAAAATTTTAATTCTTATTCTTCAGTATTTTGTTTAATTTCTATTGTCTTACATTTAAGATTTTCTATCATTTTTCCTTTTTTATTCTTCTTCCATTCATTACATCTCATTTCCCTCCAACCACTCCATGCAGCTCTTCCCAATAGTTCTCCTCTCAACCAGATTCATTCTTCCTCCAATTCCCTTGAGAGAGAGAGAGAGAAAGAGAGAGAGAGAGAGAGAGAGAGAGAGAGAGAGAGAGAATGTTTTTTCCAAAAATGTATCAACCAGACAACGACTTTAACATAAAAAAATTACTGGAAAACTAGGAACAAAACCTCTCATCAAGGCTAAGGTAAGAAATCATCAGAGATTTAATCACTTCTGGGTGAACTGACAGAGTGCCTTAAGCTAGATGGTGTGTTTCCTTGTTAACAATTACTTTTAAATCTCATTCTTAGACTATTCCTATGAATGCATTTAGAATGACAGCAATTCGCAAAAGATGTTCTCTAGACAATACTGATGAGTATAAACCCACATTAAAGCTGAGAATTTCCTTTTCCTTTCAGTACCCTCATTAATAACTAAGATCCAATAGCAGCTTATCCAGTCAGTACACCTGCTACAGGAAGTAAGTCATAAAAGCACTGCATGGCACATTGCCCCAATTTCCAGCTCCCTGTCCTCTGGGAGAGAAAATGTGCTGAAAGGTTTTCAACTTCCCCTGGTGCTAAGCTTAGAAGTGACTCTGCCAACCTACTCTGCTTACAGGAACAGAACACACTGGTTTGTTTTTTCTGTTTTTCACATTCAAGATATTTTACTTTTAATCATAAATTGGCAATTATACTGATAATACAAGTCTGCCTTTTTTCTGTTAATCTTGTTTTCTTCAGATAGAGGTTTACAAATGCACTGAAGAAAGTTGCTTTTATAAATAAGGAAGTAAAGAACTAAGCATTTAATCAGGGATTACAAACATCATGAGTCACTTATAGTTTTATAATGAAGTTTTTTTTTCATGGAATTTTCAGCAGATTCATAGGCTGTTTTTTTTTTTTAATTTGGAAACATAAATTTAGATGTAATTCTTTAAATGTCATGTGGATGTCTAACACAGTACTTGATTTGGATTCTGCAGCTCTTTAACATATCTACCTATGTACAGAAGTTCTAGACAAATTTTATAGGAGATACTTTCTTCAGTGCCACATAATTTGTCATCAAGTATTATGACAATTACAGTGTATGGGGGTGGTCTCAGTTATTTTAAACATTTTTATTTAATATTCATTACTTTTTAGACTGTCAGTAAAAGGGTTTGTTATTCAATAGAAACTTCAATATAGTCTTCTTGTGAAGACATTTGGTTATATCACAGTACAGCACAGGATCTTAGCACTTCATTTATAGCCAAAGAGCAAGTGAAGATCCAGTAAATGGAAAATGATTAAGTACTGAGGAAGACTCACTCAAGAAGGATCAGAGTGAGAAGAAATATCTTGAAAAAAGGAGGGATGAGAAACACACAAATAGGCAGACAGGTGGATTCTTGCTGTTAGAAAAAATAGTTCTTATCAAAATAGAATTATATGTGAATGTATACATATATCCTAAATAAAAGATTCTGCATCCTAGATGAAAATTGATTGAGGAAAGAAACAATGTCATTTTAAGTACATTCAAATGTTTACTTGTTGTTGCTCTTCTTATTTCTATTGTGAATGTTTTTCCTTATGTTTTAAAGATCTATCTCTAGAGCATTGTCTGTGTTTGTAAAATGCTCTACTTATATTTAACAGTGTCATTCCAATAATTTAAATTTTTTTATAAAAGATTTTCCCTTTTTAAACATATCTCCTATTTCTAATAACAACCATAATGCTTCTCATGAATTCTACCATCAACTATGAGTTTTGCCTAAATTGATGTGCTTTACTCTGATTCTTAACATCATTATAACAAATAAAATTAAATATCAAATTTCTTGCTAATTCCCTTTCACTGGAATTTCTGATATAAGCAGAGAGGTATGCTGAGATCTGTAGCCATTCTTAGGAGCCAGGGGAATTCTGGAGCCAGGAGAATGTATTTTGTCTCACTCCTCATAACATGGGGTGATGCAAATTGTGTGAAAATATTCTGTAATTTATTCTAACATTGCTGTGTGAATAATATGTTGTTCTTTTTGCTTTCTGTAATTTTCTGCCAAGGCAAATATTGTAGGACATAGTTATTTAAACTATTGTCATCTGATAGAAATAGGCTTCAGGCAGAAATCTGACATTAGGCTAGAACAAAGAAATAATTTAAGGTAGAAATCTAAATCTTAGGCTAGAACAAAGAAGTAATCTCAGGCAGGAACCCAAATATTAGACTAGAACGAAGAAGTAATTTTAGATAGGAATCTACAATTCAGGCTAGAATAAGAAAGCAGGCTTCAGACATGAAAATGACCTTGGGCTAGGACAGAGAAGTAGACTCAGATATTTTGGTCATCCTGATAAGCACTTAGAAACAGTGATCATGGGAGTTTTCACATAATTGGATTAATGCCTTGCTTTTTCTTTGACTATTTGTGTTTATTGTATTGCTTGTTCCTTTCCTATTTGCATCTTATGTATTGCTAGACCCTCAACCTAGAACTGACCTTAATACATTCATGTAACTAAAATTGTATAAAAATTGTATTAAAATGGCATAAAAGCATAAAGGAGGAGGGGGATGGGGCTCTAGGGAGTGGAAATGGGGAAAAGGGATGGCATCTGTATTGTAAATAAATAAAATATCCAATAAAAGAATTTTAAAAAAACAGAAATGAGAAAAAAAAACTATTGTTATCTGGTGAATAAAGTACTTTCTCTTATCTAAGTACGGATATTAAATATCTCTGGGAACATTTAATCAATTCTTAACCTGTGGACACAATTGTTTAATCTCCAATATCCTCTGAAGGTGAACGCCATTTTCAAAAACATTTATCTTACATTTTTAAAAAGCTGAGTTTTTTGGGGGGAGGAGTTTAAGATAGGGTATCTCTGTATAGCCCCAGCTGTCCTGGAACTCACTTTGTAGACCTGGCTCTCCTGGAACTCAGAAATCCACCTGCCTCTGCCTTTCAAGTGCTGAGATGCAAGGCATTTGCCATCACTGCCCAGCAGAAAGCTGAGTTTTAATATTAATATTTTGTATTGTTATTAAAACCTCCCTTTCTCCCAAGGAATTTCTCAACAGTTAAAATTACTGCATACATTTCCAGGAAAACAGTGATCAATTAATATCACTTATATGTCTGCTTACTGTGATCTGTGATGCTAGTCACAGGGGAGCTGAGGCACTCACACTCCTGCCTCTTCAGACACTGCAGACATATGCTCCATAGACATATATTCAAACACTAATGCACAACAATCAGAAAAATAGTATTTTTAAATATCTGTCTTTGCAATTGGCATAATTATAAAAGAAAATTGTCAACACGAAAAGTATCTTCCTGCAAAACTGATGATAATTTTGGGACATCTTGTCATACTATGAATTCAGACTTTGGGCAATATCACAAATATATGCATCTATGATCTTAATACTAAGTTTATGTGACAGAAGAATGCCTGACTATAGATGTCCTTTTGCTATATAGGTATCCAATTTTGCCTCAGGAAGTTAATCCTAGTTGGTCTTTAGAAACACCAATGATGTTCATTGAAGAAGATTCTAAGTAATGTAGTCATGAAGGTCCTAGGGATATTCCCTGACAAATAATCCTTCTTTATCTACTAATAAAAGACCCAATTCCCTGTAACCTCATGTATGTGAGGTGTATAGTTTTCACTAATGTGGACTTTTTTATGCTCTATAAAAGTCTGATGTTTCCTGATTATTATAAAAAGAGGGCTGAGGAAAAGTTATGAGGCTGGGTTGATGGACATAAAATACTGGTGAGAAGAATAATAAACTAAAGCCTGCTGCTTATTAATATATAACCATTCAGCAGATATTCTGGATTTAATATTACAGTTGCAAATTCTTTAAAAAATAACTGTATTGTTTGGCTGAGGAAAAAGTCAATAGATGGCCCACTAGATTTGATGTACTGTGATTACAAGGCCAGTATAATTCAAAGCTTTTGACCATTTTCCTCTGTCCAGAACAACAGCAAGAAGGAGTAATAAATTTTTCTTGACCGTACTGTATATACCTACTAGGAAGTTGGGTAGAAATTATGAGATTTTTTTGAATGATATTTTAAGAAACATGCTAACAAAATAATTAGTTAAAATAAAAACAAAGTCAATATTGCCATCAGAATTCATAGGCATCTTTTTCATTATTATACTTTCTCCTCATCTTTGACAGTACCCCTTTCCCCACATTGCAACTGGAACTCACATTTTTTGACATTGTTTGGGGCTATTGCAAACAAGCTGAGTTAGAAAGACCCAGTACTGATATCACATGCTTAATATGAATATTGATCTTATCCTCTAAGACTATAAACTTTGCCCTCACTGCATCATAGTACAGGCTGAGAATAGAACAGGTGTTCATGCTCCTGACATAGTGTAACTCTCTGGAAGTAAAATCTTTATCTCAAAGCAGCATCCTATCCCTATGAAGCACCAAGATGCTGATGGTATTTGTCTACTGTACTATTGAGGAATAATCTTAGGATCTAACTTACACTGCTTTGTGTGGAACCTCTGTAGCATTTTCACATTCTTTTTCCCCTAGGGAAGGGCTCTATCAAAAGTAGATTTCTACTTAGTTCTCAGATGCACATTGTTCTTTTCATCTCTGTCCTCTATCACAATTTCATGATCTTCCATCTCTCCTTCCTTCATACTGAGTTTCTCGAGGCCATATTAGTGATCAGACATCCTGAATATTAAACCTGCCTATGGATGCTCACATGTCTCTGCCAGTCAAAGATAGTTGATATATCTAGATTGGGTATTAGGTTACACTTGTGATTGATATTGAGCATTGCCAAACCTATAAAGCCTTTGGTTGACATTAAAAAATTGTATAAAAGCAAAAAGGAGAAGGGGTTTTCTAGGGAGGGGAAATGGGAAAGGGGATGGCATCTAAAATGTAAATAAAATATCCAATAAAAAAATAAAAAGAAATAAACCTGCCTAAATCTAGGATCTATCTTAGCCATGGCCCTGGATCTATCATTTGTACAGCCTTCACTTGCCCTGAAACTTTGCATGTAATAGCTCTTGATTTGGGGCTTTTACTTTGAACTTAATTTTCCTTCCAGAGTTCACGATCAAAAATAATTTTTGTTGTTTCTTTGTTATCACAATAGTTCCTCAGTCTATCTTCACCATCAGCTTTAAAACAATAAGGTTCACTGTCCTTCAAAGTATCCTCTTTTGTATGAACCCTTGAGATTTTTCATCTCTAGTGTGTGTTTGTCAAATTCTATATCAATAAGCCTTGCTTCTTCTGAGCAGCCAACTACATTGTATGAATTGGGCATCTGGGACCTGGAAAGAAAAACTAGTAAACTGCCCTGTGAACCCCCAGAACTTTATTTTGGATGACTTATGAGTAATGTCTTCTCAGCTTATCTACTTCCTCAGTTTCCTTAAGTGGCTTACATTATCAGTAAGTACTGATTCTTCATATATATCTTGCTTAATCTCTCTCTCTCTCTCTCTCTCTCTCTCTCTCTCTCTCTCCTCTCTCTCTCTCTTGCTCTCTCTCTCTCTCTCTCTCTCTCTCTCTCTCTCTCTCTCTCCCATTCTCCCATTTATTTTTATTAGCACTAAATATATAAACAGAGATCAAGAGGAACACAATGTATATTTTATTCAGTCTTTTATCCAGTATCCTCCAGAATTTCCTTTTCTTGTGAGCTAAACCTTGTTTCCTGAATGTATTGGAGAAAATTTTTATTTGGACATTTCAATAATAAAGACACTAAAGTGAAGAAAAACATTGCTTGACTGTTTAATAAATGCTGGCCATCTTGGAAATAATTAAATAATTAATTAAATTATTAATCAGTTGTGATGAAGAAGAGACTAGTGTCATAGATGTGAATTCTCTGCGAAGTGATGACTCAGAGTCATCATGCAGAAACTGTGTTCCAAAAATGATGGGGTCATAGGTCTGTTTCATACCCTGAATTCACTTTTGACTAGATTCACTCAAGTGGCAATGGTTATGCAGGCATGGAGACATCATGGACAAAAAATGAGTCTTGGCACTGTATGGCAGGAAAAGATATTTGAAGACATGGTAGAAAAGACTACTGGTCAAAGTGCAGCCCAGTTGCTACAACGTACACCAGTTTTGGGAGACACAAATGCTGTAGTTGACTGGCAAAATTGCCAGCATCCATGGGGTGGGAATAGGCATAACCTACAAGTCCAGCTGTACATGTGCTGCAGAGGGAGAGGTAGTTAATTTACCACAACTCTTTAAAAGATGCCAGAAAACTGTAACTGGGTGACAGATTTTAAGATACTGAGTTATTTATACCATTGGGGTTTGATTTTGCTTTGTTCACATTGTTGCTAGATTCTTCTCTTTTAAAGTAAGAAAATCTGTTTAATTTGTTTTACTTTATAGGAGCCCTTCCCTCAGTATGTGATTGTGGAGTTTTATTTAAAAAATGGATTTTTAAAAATTGGATATTTTAATACACTCAATTTTTAAAGTGTTTAAAATGGCAAGGCTATGGGCTTTGGAAGTCCCAGGACAGATCTGATTGATATTAAACCTTAGGTAATGTACTTGCCTAACATAAACAGATTTGAACTTGACCTTTATCACTAATGCAGATATATTGTACATACAAGGAACCACAACACCAATGTGGTAGAAGGAAAAATAAGAAGCATGAGGTCATACTAAGCATTTCTTAGGACAGGCTGAGTCCATTTCAGAGGGAAAATAATATATGCTCTGTGCTATTGTATGCTGGAAGTATGTAACTTGCTTTTAATTTTATAGCAGTTATATTGAATGAATTGACTTGAAGCTCAAAAGACATTGAACTTTTAAACACTACTCATTCTATGAAAGATTAAGGGGTCTTTTGAAGTTGTATAATATATAAATTTATTATGATTTGGTTGTGACACTATGAGAGACAAGGTGTAGAACACAGTGGTTAGAATGAGATGCCCACTATAAGTCCCCAATTTTCAAATACTTGACATCTATTTGATGGTTGTTTGGGAAAGATTAGAAGAAGCATTGCTGGACAAAAGATATTCCTGCGGATAGCATTCTATCTTTTAAAAATCTCATGTTTTTTTTTAAATTTCTCTACTGTTTGAGATCTAAGCTGCTGCTTCAACAATCACTCAAGATAAAGAAAGACTGGAAATAATCTTTTTCAACCGCAATTTTAATTTTATTAACACATTTTATTGTTGTTACAACAGGATTCTAAAATGTAATCTTGTTTGAAGCTAAACAAAATGCAGACTGTCTGCATGTGCTTCCCAGGTGTTAGATTTAAAAGTATGGGCCAATTAGATTGGTATTTTTGCACAAAAATTTAATTGTAAAAGTAATTAATGGTCAAAGAAAATGCACATTTAAAAATGAAATAAAAAGCATTCATGATAAATTGACTCATATTGTGGGGAGCTGACAGAAGGCAGATATCATCCTTGCAGCCATCTGGAGCCATATACCCTGATAAGAGATTTGATTACAATAGCCTACAATAGCTGAGAACACTCTGATAACTTCTTGCTTTAGATACCCAGGATCTTCCCTTGGGTGTGTGAGACTTAAAGCTGTGGTTTAGAGCAGAGACTTAAGGGTGTGACTTAGAGATCAGATTTAGAGAAAAGGCCTAAGGGCATGACTTAAAGGCAGGACTTAGGGGCATGGCTTAGAAGTGAGACATATAAAAGGTGAGAGGCAGACAGAAGAAATTATTATCAGTACAACTTGGAACTAGGAATTGGGTTAGAGAGTACAACTTAGAGTACAACTTGGAAGTAGGAATTAGGCATTAGGAGAGTACAACTTGGAGTAGGAATTAGGCATTGAGGAAGAAGACACTTGGACTAGAGAACTCAGAAGAATTATTATTAGGTATTAGGCACTTAGCACTTGAGGGAAAATTTGGAGGCACTAGGGACTAGGAACTAGGAACTAGGAACTAGGGACTAGGAACTCAAGACTTGGGACTTGGAGAGAAGAAGAGAGACTGAAGAATAAATGAGATTGAATCACTCTGTCTGGTCTCCATTCTTTGTGTCCATCCTCACTCTCTCTCTTGCTGAACCCCAACCTGAGCAGCTTGGGACAGTGCAGGCTCTAACAACTTAGCCCCCAAGGCTTTGGCAGTACGGGTCCCAACATTAACAGAACAGTCTGAGACATTTTGGCCCCCAAATTGGGGTAGTGCAGTTCTCAACATTTCTGGCCCCGAAGCGTGGGACAGCTCGAGCCTCAACATCATATCATTAATCATATTATTCTTAAGACAGAAGCAAAAGAATTACTACATGTTTCAAGACAGCAAAGGCTACAATATGAGAAAGTATCTCATAAGTTCCAAATGTAATAAGGGGTATAAAAATGAAGAAATTAAGATCAATAGAAGGAGAAGAGGAGTAGGAGGAAAAGGAAGAAGAGGAGGCAGAGGAGGAGGAAGAGGAGGAGGAAGGGGAGAAGGAGGAAGAAGAGGACAAAAAGAAGGAAGAGGAAGAGAAGGAAAGGACTCCAATAATAAGAGACAATGTAAAGCTCAAAAAACATGAGTAAAATGATCATCACATGTAAACTAGAATTCTATGCTATAGAACGGAGGGATCTAGGGAAAAATGAGCATCTACAAATTAAACTTCTGTCAAGGAAAATGACAAAAACAGTAAGTACACAATTCTACATATCCCCAGATAGTGTACTGTGTATCCCTTGTGTTCATTTGAAGATCTATTAATCAAACACTACTACAACTCTTCTAACTGCACATGAAGTATTCATTGAATTGGGCCTGTATAAGTCCTCTTCATTACACAAATATTGTAAGCAGTACACAGAGCTTTTTATAAGTTTCCCAAATAACAATATCAATGCCAGAATTAGAATCAAATCACAGATTATGAAGGCAGAGCTTTAATTCATAGACACCATAGCATTGATTACTGAACATATTTCATACAGGAATTTACTCTTAGATAATATTTAAATGGTTATGCTCTCTTTCAACTTGATGTGATGTGAATCACCTGAGAGGCAAGCCTCTGTTATACTTGATCAGGATTAACTTAACTAATTAATTGAGGAAAGTGAACCTATTCTCCTGGGTAGAACCAGGTTGTGGATTTTTAGCACTGATCTCTTCACCAACAAATTGTCTTTCTGTGTCTCAGGCAAGAACTCCACAACCCAAGTCAAGGGATTGATAATTTTACATGTATATCCACATGTATTCATTACTTATATGATACAAAATATAATTTAGCTTAAATTACAGGAACTTATTAAGGTATTTTCAGCATCCTAATCCCGCTTTGACAAACAGTATATGGAGAGATCCAGAAACCTTGGATTCATTTTGTTGTTTAGCTAACTCTATATGATCCTTGACTTTTGTGTCTATTGTATTAAATGAAAGACAGTATAACCATGATAGAAAAACCTTTAGCCTTAACCTGATAGATGGCAGATAAACATGGAACATTGCATGTTTAAAGCCAGTGTATTATACACAGGATGAAAGAGCTATTGATACAAAGTTAGCCTTTAAAAATAATAAATCAGTCTAAGACTGACAACTTGCTGCCAGGTATCCCCTGACAATTTAGACAAATAAAATCCTGCAGCATTGTGAATTCACTGGCTTTTTTTCTAATAGAAAGCAATATTCAAAAGCTAACTTTAAAATTCAAGATGCAAAAGTATCTTTTAATAAGAGTTACAGTTCTTCAGCACTGGCAGAACCTTCAGAGTGATTCATTTGCAGTAGCACAGCCTGTGTAAGGAAGGTCATCCCCTTCTCTCTGTTTGCCATGAATTGATATATTACCACACTTACCTTCTCAGTCCTACATTAAAGCAAATTTAGCCACACAGGGATATCTTCAGAAAGTTCTGCCATAAGATAGGAAGCAGGGTATTTCGATATGCATTCAAAGTTACCTTTTTATTTTTCCTGATTTTTTAGTTTCCATGATTTTATAGTGTACAGTGCATATTGTCCAATGTCAAATCCCATTTAGCATTTCCTTATGCAGTTCCCATTTCCATGTAAATTTTGATTTGTAGAAAAGAATATTACTAAGTCAATTCCATATTTACATTTATTGGAAAATAATTGAATGTATGAGCATTTAAAATGAGGAGCTTTTCTATATTTTTGTTTATATTTTCTTTTGCATATTCAGTAGACATCTGAATCATCAAGGCTTAAAGTTGCATACAGGAGCCATGAGTGATGCTTCTGCTTGTAAAAACAATTATTGCTCTACAAGAGGATTTCCCAAAACTCATGTCAGATATCTCAAAACTGCATGTTACTGCACACACAGCCTTTGGAACCCACATACCTCTACACATATGCTCTCTCTCTCTCTCTCTCTCTCTCTCTCTCTCTCTCTCTCTCTCTCTCTCTCTCTCTGTCACACACACACACACACACACACACACACACACACACACACACACACACAGAGGCAGGCAGGCAGACACAGAGTGGCAGGGGGAGAGAGGGAGAAGGAGAACAGACAAGGACTGAGTGATGGACAGAGCCAGAGTTGGAGGCAGTGAGGAAAATATGCACACATGACTAAAATTAATAAAATCTAGCTAACTGTGGTGGCACATGACTTTACATCTAGCATTTAGGAGGCAGAATCTGATAAAACACTGAGTACAAAGCCAGCTCAGTCTACAAAGTAAGTTTACAATTCAGAAAATGCTAATGAGTAAGACCTTGTCTAAAAAATAAACAAAGAACTATTTCATAGACAAAATTTTTCAAAACATAAGGAAAAATTCATCACTGGATACTAAACTAATGCTTTTAGTAAACTTCAAATATTATCTTTGTGCTAAGACTTTTGTTTACATGAACACATAGAAATTTTTAAAATATATCTAATTAAGTTAAACCTAATAATACAGAATGTTGTTAATGCAGCATGTTTTACTCCTTAGTGATTTACCTGATAGTACAAGTTCTACAGCTTTTGTATATTTCCCAGTTTGAGTTACATTTTTCCTAAGCACACTTTCTTTCCTTTGTATAGAAAACTAAAGATAAATTCAATATTATGTAGTCATCATTGCCCAGAAAATACCTTGAATATATGCCTGACCAATTCCTAAAGAAGGTTGTGAAGATCCTTTTCTTACAGACTAGCAATAGAAAAGCTTAAAGCTCATGGCTGCCTGCTTTATGTCACTGGCTTTAGAAAAGACTTTGAATGCCTGCAGCCTGGCAAACATGCACGCATGCGTGACTGGAGGGGCATGCTGGCTCACTAGCACAGACTGGGGGTTGGGAGTGTGATTAAAGTCAGTGCAGCAGGTCCTGCTCAGAGAAGAGGCAGCCAAGGATTCCTGTTACATGCACCCTAGGAATGGTCAGCTCCCACTTTGACCCTCTGTTTCTTTCATAGGTAGACATGATTTGTTCACCTTAAGTATTGCAAATTCGTTGGGGTTAGAAAATTATCCTGTACATCTCAAGTCTTTGACTGAAGAATCCAGTCAGAATGCTATCTGATTAGGACCTGGCTTCCTGTGTCCTGTCCTGTATTGTGTTGGTTGTAGTGCACCTCCCCTTGAGCCTTCAATCTGCCCTGTCACTATAGCTCAGTTCTCTTAGGAGAGAACATTAACATTTCAAACAGTTGACAGTATTGTTGATTATTGGTATATGGGAGAAGTGACAGTCAGAAAAAAAAGGAAATTTGTTTTAGTAAACAGATGTTGTTTAAAAATAATATTTAAAAATAAATTCAAAATAGGTTCTGCCATGCCTTAATGATATAAAGGGATAAAAGCACTTTAGGGTTAATATACAGATTATCATCAGAGGAAAACCACAACAGATCGTGCTGGTTTGCACCTTCCAGCTTTTGTGTGAATAGGAGGATCAGGTAAGCAAGAGTTTTGAACTTATGATACTTATAATACAGGAAGGGGGATTTCAAAGTCGCTTTAAGTGAGAGTAGTAGAGTGTGAATTCAGGTGTGTGAACTGCCAACATGTGAAAATGTGGGATTTCTTTCACACACACATACACACATACACACTATACACACACACAAATACACACACACACATATTGACACATACACACATACACACACATACACATACAAATATATATATATATATATATATATATATATATATATATATATATACACACATACACATGCATATATATATATAAATGGAAAAGAATAATAAACCTTATTTTATGTCATCTCATAAGGTAATCTAATTTGAATGTTTACAGTACTTTAGTGCCTTTAGATATGTGTTATTTATTAATTTTTTATATTTTGTAATATTTCATGGAATCAACAATAAACTGGAAGAACTTTCTTTGGATAGAAATCTATTTTATTTTTCTCTGTTCCCTTATTTGATTGAAGTTTATAAGATATGCAAAATAACATGCTGGGTTATTTTAGCCATTCTAGGTCAGATAAATTGAAAAGTGTGTGCCCTGTCTTTGTTTGTTGGTTGGTTGGTTTGTTTCCAGGTGTTTTTTAAGTGCATTTTGTTCTTCATTACTAAATGGTGTTGAATTTTATTTTTATTAAAAATTAATTTTAATATAAGAAACATAATTATATTTCCCTTTTTTCTATTCCTCCCAGTTCTTCCCTATCTCCCTTTCCTTTTAGATATAATCCCTTTCTGTCTTTCATTAGAAAAGCACACCCAAATGATAACAACCAAAAATAACAAAATTTAATATAGTAAGATAAACAAAAACATAATATTGATGGTGAACAAGGCAACCCAACAGAAGAAAAAGTGCCATATGAGCAGGTAAAAGGATCAAAAACCCACTTGTTAACATACTCAGGAATCCCATAAAAACACTATACTTAATGTTATATCATATGTCAAGAGGACCCATTGCAGACTGTTGTAATCTTGTGAACAGAGAGGTACACTGAGGCATGTCCTTTGCTTTATGTCATTGTATTTTGTTTTCTATTTCAAAATATTTGGATTTAAGATTTTTAAGGAATTTCCAATGTTCACGTCAGTGGTGACTCATGCCACCAACACTCTGAGAAGTTCTGAAGATTTTTGCTTCTGAAGAGTTGTTAATTAATATAAATATACTATATTAATACTGTATAATACACATTTTGTTACTTTAACTATAAAGCATAAATTTAAGTCTGTCATGATGATATCACTCACAACCCATTTATTATTAATGTTTTTTCTACAATGAGTGTCTTTTTCTTTCCACATAAGTATTCAATCATATTTTTAGTTTGTGTGGATATTATTGATGAAAACAGTGAATATGTAAATTGCATTTGGTAAAATGAATATTTTCATAAGAATAGCACTGATGTTCCCTGACCATAGGAGGAATGTCAAGCTGTTTTTTTCCTTAAATTTATTATCCTTCTACCTTAAAATTACATTGTAACCTTTCAAATTATATATATATAAATATATATATGAATATATATGAAATTTGAATAACATGTTGATGGTGTATACATTGTATAATCAGTGTTGTATATAACATTATAACTTTCATTATAAATGACATTGTTTCTATGATTTCTTTCTCAAAATATTTATTACAGAAACATGATTTTTTTATTAATTTTTTTTTATCCTGGAAATTTACTGAATGTAATTATTAGCATTATGCAGTTTCTGGTGGAATATTCAGCATCTGTTACCTATAGAATCACATCATACTTCAATGATAATAAACTGACTCCTGCCTTTCCTCCTCCTATTGCCTTTATATCTTTTCCTCATGTTGCTACCCTAAGACTCCTAATATTTTACTGAATAAGACAGGAAGTGTGACCTTCTTTGTCTTGTTCCTGATTTCATTGAAAGTGCTTTGAGTTTCTACTCATTTACTAGGATTCTAGCTCTAAGTTTGTTTTTTGTAGCCTTATGCTGAAATGCATTTTCTTTATCCTTACTAGTGACCACATTTTTAAGGAAACAGAATACTTGCTACAATAGTAGACATTTATGCAAATAGCAATGTCTGCAGGTAGGGTTGCAGTATTGGGAGCACCTTCATCCTCCTTCCTTGAATTTTCCATTGATCTTGTGAGGGGTATATATTTAACCATAATACTGCAGGTTATATTTGTGACAGCCATGCCATTTATAGAGACAATATTTCACACCATTTCTTCAATCATCTAGCTTTATTTGGTTTCTACTTTTTCCTTAACATTACTTGACCCCAGGGCATGGTGAATGACAGTTTCTTATTCTCAGTATTTTTGGTAGTTATTCATCTTTGTGCTAATCAACAACTCTAATAAGAGTCTTATCTACTCAAAAAAATCACCAGCATATACCTATGAAAATAAACAGAAATATTTAAAAGGGAATTTGACAAATTCCAGTTTATAAAAATAAAACTAATGTGTTCTCTGCTAGAATATACATATTCCCTATTAACATATGTTGTCAAGGTTTGCAGTCTTATTCCTGAATTCTTTTCTGCAGAACAGGCCTTGACTCTCATCAAGAATGCTGTTGGTTACTCACTTTAGTAGTCTTACCACAATGGCACTATGAGTGCATTTGACCTGGCAGAGCATTAATATAGCATATATGGATTAGCAAAGGGTACGAAAATTGTTAGGTTTTTCCTCTACTTAGAAAATTCAGAGAGGCATTTTCTAAAACTATGAAAGACAACCAGCAGGGAAAGTTGCCTGGGTTTTGTTTTGTTGGTAGTGGTTTTGTTTTTTGTTTTTGTTTTTGTTTTGTTTGTTTGTTTGTTTGTTTTGCCAAAGTTAAACTTCTTGTTCCCATATTGTAAACCATAAATGTAAATTACAATTACATTTGTAATTTTGCATGAAGTGTTTTGTAGGAGATTAAATTGAATGTGTGAATTGCCTTTGGAAGAATGCCATTTGTACAGTACTAGCTCTGTCATTTCATAACCATGGAGGCATTTTAGCCTGTAATTTCTTCTTTAATTAACTTTTATAGTTTCTTAAATTGTCACTGTAGCCTTTTACATTTTGTTTGTGTGTGAGTGTGTGTTTATATGTTGAGAATGGTACTGTTTCTATGATTTCTTAAATAGTACATTTGTTCTATATGAAACATAATGAATTTTGTGTGTTAAATTATCCTGTCACCTTTGCTAGGTATATCTGTAGCAACAGTTTTCTGGCTGAAATTTAAGGAAATATAAAATCACATAGTATTTAAATGAAAAATATTTAATCTCTGGTTTTCCTATCTGTATCTCATTTTTATTCTTTGTTCTTCTTCTTGCACTAAGATTTCTTATAAGTAGGTGAGGAAGAGTGAACATTCTTTTCTTGTTCCAAAGCATTATCATTAATACTTATCTCCATTTACTCCAATCCTGGCTCTTTGCTTTTTATGGATTTTCCCTCTTAAGTCAAAATATATTCTCTGTATCTTTACCAGTGACCACATTCTAAAGAAAACTGACACTTGCTCACCCAGCAGCCATGTTCCCAGGAATATGACTAAATGATAGATGAGTACACACTTACTGTACTTTTAGTGGTTTTTTATTTATATATTGACCAACAATGAATGCAACAAGAATGATGTCTAATCTAACCCTAGAACAGCACAAATCACTGGATATAATCAGGAATATATTTTTTTCTGAAAATGACCATTTAAAGTAACATCTAATGGTTTTACCTACAACTTCCATCATCATGTGTTTAACTATCTTTACACTGCCACGCCTGATTTTTCACCCTGTAAAGAAAGACTCAATTGCAATAAGGAAAGTGTTTGCTTAGTCCTAAAACAGTATCACCACTAATGCATCATTTGTACATTTTGCCTCTCATGTCATTATTGTGGCCTGCATTAGCCAGCAAGAGATAAAAATCATTATCTCTCTTGCTAACAACATGAATAGCTCTTCCATGTACTATGAAAGTTAGGTAACAGAAAGAATTTTCTGGTTAGTTGAAACTTCATATTTTTAATGTCCAGTAAATGAAATATATGATACCTTCAACAATGTGTTCTTATCTTCATGTTTTTAAGGAGAATCAAAAATAATTGCACTAACCTGTTATTTGTAGTCAGTTTTTGATTTCTATGACCAATAACTCATACAGTAGTGAACTTTTTCTTTCTTTTATTTATTTATTTATTTTTATTTATTTATTTATTTATTTATTTTTTTGGTTTTTCGAGACAGGGTTTCTCTGTGTAGCCCTGGCTGTCCTGGAACTCACTCTGTAGACCAGGCTGGCCTCGAACTCAGTAATCTGCCTGCCTCTGCTTCCCAAGTGCTGGGATTAAAGGCATGTGCCACCACTGCCCGGCAAACTTTTTCTTTCAATAAAATTTTTATTTAATAAACTAGGTATTCTTGACCTTCACTCTCTCATTCATGCATAAGGTATAAAACATTGTACTCAGAAAGAAAGAAAGAAAGATTTTCACTTTCTTAGAAAAGAATATATTTCATCTTTAAATTCTCAAGTCACGCTCCATCACTGAGTGAAGACCAGGCATTAACAAGGCAGGACCCGGAGGCAGGAACTTAAGCAGAAGCAATGTTGCTGCTTACCAGTTTGTTCCTGTGGCTTGCACAGAATACATCTTTATACATACAAGGATCACCTGACCAGGTGTAGAGCCATGCATTGTGGGTTGCGTATGCCCACATCAATCATCAAATATTTTCTTGTCCCATTCTGCTTCTCCTGTCTCCATGAGCACCTCCCAGACACCACCATACACACAGATCAACAGGCCTTTCCCCTCCCTGGGGCTTCAAGTCTCTTGAGGCTTAGCTTTCTCTTCTCTCACAGACACCAGACTAAGGCAGTCCTAAGCTGTGTGTCAGAGGGCCTCATATCAGCTCATGTATGCTTCCTGGTTGGTGGCCCAGTTACTGTGATATCTCAGGGATCTGGGTTAGTTGAGACTGCTGATCTTCCAATGGGGTCACCTTACTCTTTAGCTTCTTCCAGCATTTCCCTAACTCAAAAACAGGGGTCCACAGCTGCTGTCCGATGGTTGGGTGTATCTGCTTCTGTCTCAGCCAGCTGAATGTTGGGCCTGTAGGAGGGCAGCCATGCTAGGCTCCTGTTTGTAAATATATCATAGAATCAGTAATAGTGTCAGGCCTTGAACCTCCCCTTGGCATGGGTCCCAATTTAGGCCAGTTATTGGACACCCTTTCCCTTGGCCTCTTCTCCATTTTTGTCATTGCCATAATTTTAGACAGAAACAATTCTGAGTCAGTAACTGTGAAATGGCAACCCCATCCTCCACTTGGTGCCTTGCCTTTCTACTGGAGGTGCATTCTAAAAGTTTCCTCTCCTACTGTTGGAAATATCATCTAAGTTCCTGCCATTTGAGCTAAAGATTCTCTCACCTGCAAGGTCTCTGGTATACTCTAGAAGGTCCTACACCTCCCACCTCCATAGGTTGAATATTTCCATCCATTCTGTTGACCCTCATAGCTTGACTTCTGGTCTCCCTATACCTGTTAATGTATGCCTTTTCTCCTACCCCTCTTCCCCTCTCCCATCCAGTTTTCTCCCTTCTTCTGCCTTCTGGTTATTTCAAAAATTCTCTTTTAGTTTATTTTCTCTCTCTAATGGAATTGAAGCACCCTCACCTGGGTCTGATGGCTTGTTAACCTTTTTGAGTTCTGTGCATAGTATCTGAGGTATTTTGTATTTTTTTTTTTTTTTTTTTTTTGGCTAATATCCACTTGTTAGTGAGAACATACCATGCATGTCCTTTGGGGTCTGAGATTCATCATTCAGGATGATATTAGCTTGTTCCATTTATTTGTCTGCAAAACTTATGATGTCCTCGTACTTAATAGCTGAATAGTACTCCATTCTGTAAATGAACTACATTTTCTGTATCCATTCTTTTGTTGTGGGACATCTGGGTTATTCCAAGGTTCTGGTTATCACAATTAATGCCACTATGAACATAGTTGAACATGTGCCCCTGTGGCAAGTTGAGGTATCTTTTGGAAAATTTGTGACACATGTACAATTTATTTGCATCAAATGATCACTATCTTCTAATTTAAGCTTTTTGGAAATCATTTAACTTACTTGCCATTTTTATTACATGTGTTTTACTTTCAAAGGCCCACAAGTTCTTAAAATGTCCACAAGTTTCCTCAAGAAACAATAAACATACAAGTAAAAACTTTACCAGTTTTTATTTTAAAAGCAGCAGGAACAACTTCTTACAATATTATACCAGGGCATAAAATTGTGAGTTGAAACACAGCAATTATTTTGAAGTCAACTATGGCTTTTACATGGAAGAAAAGCATGATTTACTCCAAACTTATAAAGGTATAAAACATTTTAACATTTTAAAAAACATTTTAACATTTTAACATTTTTAAAAAAATGTATAAATGCAAAAAGGAAAAGGGGGCATGGCATAGGGGTTTCCTAAGGGGGGTGGGGAGAATGGGGATAGGGGATGCCACCTGAAGTGTAAATAAAATATCTAATAAAAAAAAAGAAAAAAAACAAAAAACAAAAAAAAAACCTAATCTTTCGATTGTACATACAATACTTGGCTATTATATTATAACAAATCTTTGAGCAGATAAATTATCAAGTTGACTTTAAAAAAAAAGCATGATTTACGTTGCCAAACCCAAGAAATAGTCTAAACAAATAGCACTGTGGATAGGCATTTTGCTGTCACTAGATACTATGTGGAATGTGTGGAGGAAATTGAATAATCTTTCTCTTTAACACATTTCATATAGTTTTCTACAAAAACATTGAGGTTTTATTTGTATTGGAGTAAAAAGATAGTATGTTTTGACATATTGGAATACCTTGTATTGGGATGCCTACTGGCCTTCACTTTTCCATCTCTGATTGCAAGGCAAGGCATGATTTTATGTTTTCACTCAATTTACTTCCTTTTCTCATTAGTTTATATATTTATTCATTTTACATCCCAAAAGCTGACTTCTCTCCTGATCTGGCCTTCACTATGTCCTTTCCCCCAATACCTCCTTCCCCTTATTTTCTGAGAGGCTGGAGAACCCACGGAGTATCCTTCTACCATGACATCTCAAGTATATGGAGGGCTAACTCCATACCCTACCACTGAAGGCAAAAAAAGAAGCCCAGCCAAGGGAATGGATTCCACAAACAGGCAATAAATTTATGGTCAATTTCCACTTCAGTTGTTGTGGGATCCGCATGAAGTCTGAGGTTCGCATATGCTATGTAAGTGCAGGGGGACCTCTAAGTCCATCCCATTTATGATCTTTGTTTGGTGGTTCAGTCTCTGAGACCGCAGTATCCAGGTTAGTTGATTCTGTTAATCTCTCTGTGGATTTACTATTCCCTTCTTGGCCCTCAATCCTTCCCACAACACTTCCATTAGAATCCCTGTGCTCTAAGCAATGTTTGGCTGTAGGTCTCTGCATCTGATTCTGTCACATGCTGTTTGGAGCCTCTCAGAGGAGAGTCATTTTAGGTTTCTCTCTGGAAGCACAGCAGAAACCATTAATAGTGTTAGGAACTGATGCTAGTTCATCGTATTTGTCTCAAATTGGTCAGGTTATTGTTTGCCCATTAACTCTGTATCTGCTCCATCTTTTCCCTTGAGTTTCTGTGAAGAATTATTCCAGGTGCTTCCATATCCTCATAGTGAGAAAGAACGTATGAATACTAATTTGGCCACCAGACTATGTGACTACTTCGAGGGTGATAGAGGTGGCATCATAAGGGCTATGTGCACTGGGACATGCAGGCCCAAAGCAACATGGAAAACAATCCTACTCTTGGCTATCACAGGAAAAAAAAATTATGGTTTAGATACGTTTTTACTTCACTATTGCTCCAGACTGGCTCCAGGAGGGCACTCCTTTCTGGTCCCAAATATAACTTCTATCATCTCCATACTGAAACTAAGACAAAATAATGAGTCAAGTAAAATTATCAGTTACAAATAACATTTACAAAAATATTGTTACTTAAGGCCAATCTTTGGCAATTTGGAAATGAAATAAAATACCCAAAATTTAAAAAAATTACTAAATTTAAAACAATGATGAATGATTTTGAATAACCTATACTTCCAACATTTCAAAAAACAGAAAGAACTGTGTATATTACAGAAATTACATAGTCAATGTTAGTAAGATATGCAAAGATATGCAATGGTACAACAAGAGTAATCTGTGGGTAGATAGAGTGATTGTGTCTCGTAATCTCTATAGTTCCTTCTGTTATTCATACTATGGTCTTTAGTGTTATACCTTCATGTATAATAATCTTATTCTACATTGCATATAAACACTGTGTCAAGTACAGCAGAAGAGGGTGATAATCACAGTTGGATCATGAGAGTAATTAATATTGACATGGTTCTGAATTTTCTTAAATAATGTCTTCACCAACTCTTTGTATATCCTGAATTCGATCTCATATTATCTTTTAAGAAAGCTTTCCTAGAATTGTGGTACATTATTAGCAACATTAAATTGTTGAATATCAGAATGTTGATTTTAGACAACTTCGGAAGCTTTCAAATAAAGCTCACAGAAGAAAGAAAAAATAAAATATCAACTAAATGTTTGAGAAATACTGATGACACATAAGGACTTGCAGGCATAGATATATGGAATGCTAAAGATCCAGAACCAAAATATTTTAGGCATTCAGTACTCGTATTAGCAACTTACCACCTGACTGTCTCTCAGTTAACATCCTTTCAACAAACTGGTAAAATTTTGGAGTTTATTATCAGACCCTTATGGTACATGTTTTCTCACTGTCCATACCCATTCTGTTGATTTTTTTCTCGTGAAAATGCCTGTAAATACACTAGTATATAACTTTGCTTTACAGTGTGGCTATACAAGATTATATAAATACTTAAGTGTTGGAACTTGTATTGAAATCATCCTAAATCTCTTTCGCCAGATGCTGACATCCATATGTAGTTAAGAGTAAATAATCTTTACTTTTTCTTTTCAAGCTAAGTTTATGAATATATCAATAAATGTGTGACCAATTACTTCTAAAGTTCTTTACTGTTTATATTCAATTAAACCTATATCCTTAGTACAATACTGCAAGAACTTATCAGTTTACCCTTTTCAATGTGCATGTATTTAACTTTCCAC
The DNA here is from genome assembly GCF_011762505.2 of Arvicanthis niloticus. Lineage (NCBI taxonomy): Eukaryota > Metazoa > Chordata > Mammalia > Rodentia > Muridae > Arvicanthis > Arvicanthis niloticus. The sequence continues at coordinate 32,061,861 of NC_047658.1, read as the reverse complement.
TATAATTGGAAGAATATTACTATAATTTAAATTATTATTTGATATCAAAAATAGATTTAAATTTTTTAAATTATTAGTCATTTTCTAGGTGTCAAATATTGTAAAAACTAAGGTGAAATTATTGTATGCAAACAATTCAATCATTTGAATTAGATTTTCATAATTTTTTAATAATTTCATTTACTTCTCGATACTACCTCAAGTATTTTGAAATTTTTCTTAAGTTGTACTCTCTTCTGTATTCCTTAACTTACATCCCAAACATAACAAAGTTTTTTTGCCTGTTCATTTGTTTTGTTTCTCTGTTAGATGTCTTTACTTGTTAGTTTGAATTTGTTTCAGACAAAATATTCTGTATCCCACCTAATTTTCTCCTGATTTTTGTCACCTCCATGATCACCTAAATACTCATATTCTCTCACTTCCCTTAGAAAACATACATGCAAAAAAAACAAAACAAAAAACAAAACTCACTAACCAAATAAAAAATGCCAACAGCCAAAGTAATCAGAAAGAAAACCTCTCAAGAAACACATAGACACATTTTGACATAGCCCCACACAGAAACACCACTTAAAATACAAAATTTGAGCCATAATTCATGAAAAGAAATCACCATAATGTTTAAAAATATGGTATGTTATGACTCAAAAACTAACTCAAACTTATTGTTGATTCACATGGCTTGTCTGTCTACTACATGGAATGATGTCTGATCTTCAGTATGGATTCTGCATCTGTAAGGTTCTACTGGAGTAAACTAGTTTTTCTATTTGGAGAATTTGTCAAATGGAAATAGATTCTTGGTGAGTGGTTAGAGATCATATATTGTTAGAACTCTCAGTGCATGGAACCCGAATAACTTTGACCTGTACAGACCCTGTTTATGTATTATTATTTGTATGTGCTTACATGTGCATCAATCCTCTTACAGGATTGTTCCCTTGCAGACATTTCTTCCATCACCTTGGACAGGCATGAGTATCTTTTGACAATGTCTCTACAAAGATTTCTGATTCAAGAAAGAAGAGTATGGATGGCAATATGTGATTTATGACAGGAAAATCCAAGGTCTTTCTTTTTTTTCACAGAAGGTACTCTTTAATTGTGAGCACTGTACAACCAGTTCTTCCCCAAATCTAAGCCAGGAGGCAGAAAATAGCAGAACACATTCAGCATTACAGAAATATAAGCTTTGAATTCATGCCACTGTGAGTATGGCATAAAGGATAGCATTTATTAAGTGTTACACACACACACATATATATATATATATTACATATATAATATACATATATATGTATGTATATTATTATAGCTGTAAATCATTGTAAGTATATAGTCTCATTTTAGTTTTTAAGTGGGAAACCTATATCAAAATTTAAGATTTTTTTAATGTTCTTTTTTTTCTTATTTTATTTTATTTACATTTAAGATGCCATCCACTTTCCCCATTTCCCCTCCCTAGGAAACCCATGTCCCATGCCCCCCCTTTACTTTTTGCTTTTATACAATTTTTTTAAAATGTTAATCAAAGGATTTATAAGTTTGGTAATGCTCAATCAGAAGCGTAACCCAATACCCAACCTAGATATAAAAACTGTCTTTGACTGGTGGAGACCTGTGAACATCTGCCTCCATGCCCCCTCTCTCTTTCACTCTCTCATCACCTAGCTTCTCCTCTCCTTCATCTTCTCTCCTTACTCCATCTCTTCCTCTCAATACTCCTTCCCAATTAGCTCCTCCTACATATCACTCTTCCTGTTAAAGTAAAACTTTTCTCTCAAAATACAGTTAGAGCATACTTATTCCTAATTGTACCAGTGAGGTATAAGATAGTCCTAATACCCAGTCCATCATTTTGTTGACTAACCAGAACCTCTGTCATCTCGTCATCTCTTCTAACTAAAACACTTACTTTTGATCCTGGCTTTTTTTTTTTTTTTTTTGGCTTTAGAATGAATGTCAGCTGAAAACTATCTACTCAGATCTTTTCTCTCAAAGTAAATACCCAGGATTGGCTATGAGACTATGGGTCTTCAACCCCGTCAGAAATCTGGAATGACTGAGTTAACTGAAGTTATGGGAAGCACTAAACGTAGCTTCTAAAACAGCCAATTTATAGAGACTACTGAACACCTGAGAAGCCCCTATACTACTGAATGTTTGAGCATCAAATCTTCAGCCTTCTAGCCCAGAGTCCTCTGACAGACCTTAGTGATGCAGGATTATTAAGGGCTGATTACGCTGTCTAGGCAGATATAATCAGTCGACTATTCTGCATGTGTGTCCTCTTCTGGACAGTAATTTGTCTGTAGATGGAAAGAGGCAATTCTTGCCTAGTGGCTGTCACCACACAACTGGCATAACTCCAAGGATGCTCAATTTCTTCTTAGAATCCACAATAGGAAGCTGTCAGGAGCAGACAGATCTCTAATCAGAATGGACATTAATATATAAATTTTTGTAGCGTCAATTCTATGGACTTCTGACGTTTTGAAAACCAACTATCCATGTAAGGTTACCTGGACTGTTGTCTGTTCACTCCTCTTGGCTATTTCTAAATAAAATATGGGAAACCTCCTATCAATAAACTCAAAGCCATAAATTTGCTATTGTCCCTTAACTCATAGGTTAACCGTCCCAAATCTGTTAAAAAAGTTAAGGAAGGACTTGGTCTGGGCCTTGTATTCCTAAATGTGTTATACAGGCACATTGCCCATGAGAGTGTCAATATTCATCTCACTTTTATATTAATAAGGAACTCATACCAATGAAAATCTTAAATTTGAAATCAAAGTAAATTTTGTACCATTTAAGAAATTATAACTTCATCTTGATAATAATTATACAGATTTCTACCAATAGGTTATGGCTATGCAATAAGTCCTAGCTAATCCTCCCTGTTCCAATAAAACCACTACTTTCCCTAGAAAGACAGACCATTATTAACCACATTAGTCCCCAAGCCCAGGGATTAGGGGCGCTGACTCTTCTTTAACTTCTTCAAGCTGATTACGGGCATTGAGATATTAGAAGAGGGGTGGGGGGAAGAGTAAGTTGATAATCCTCTGATGCTGTGTCTTCACCGAATCCAGATGGAATTCCAGAACATCGGAGGTTTGGGCAGGTCTGCTCAGTATGCTTGATGAGTAGGTACACCAAGACTGTGTATTCTGCAATATACAATTCTCAGAACAAGTTTTAGTATCAAGAAAAAAAATTCCCCCCCCCAGGGGGCTGACATTTTTTTTTAAAGATGTTGGTTCTAACAACTTTTCTTTTTTCCCCCCTTTTTAAAATTGGTTGTAATATTTACATTTCAGATTTTATCCCCTAACCCCATTTCCTCCCACCACCCAAAAACCTCCCATCCCATCCCCTTCCTCATGTTTCTATGAGGCAGTGACCGCACCTACCCCCCCCACTATCCTCTCCCCACCCTCACATTCCCCCCCACTCTGTGTTTATTTTTTTATGAGACCAAGAAACTCCTCTTCCACCTATGCCCAACAAGGCCATCCTCCCCTACACCAAGGTCTTTCAGGTTGCATGTTGTTCAGATATAGGTCTCTGTATCTGGGTCAATCCACTGCTTATGTGAACATTTTAAGATAGTGCCAAATAGCGCTAAATCTATGGGTATAACAGAATGTTATTTAAAAAATCCTATATTGATAGATATTTAAGCAGACAATGATACATGCTATTAGCCCTATTATTAGGTACTCTGCCATGAGAACAATGTCAGAAATGTGTTCTGTCTCATTGAGTAGTCCTCAAATCCAGTCAGATAATGGTTGCTTATTCCCTCGAAGATACCACTATTACAGCAGTGTATCATGTAGACAGCTTTCCTGTCTGTGGTAGATAATACAGTATAGAAGAGCTGACATGGTGTTTAAATTTTCCCTCAGGAACCATGAGGAATATTTTTTAGTACAAACACCATTCTGTAGATGAAGGCTTTAGTTAGGAACCTGCTTACCTTCTCTATGTTCAATAGAAATGTAGGTGGTATCTTCTGAAACAGAGCCATCATTAGTTTGTGTAGAGCAACCAATAGCTTTAGAAATAGTCTGGATTCTTTGGAGGGTGTTCCATTAGGAAACTTTGGCCAAAAATATATTAGCTATAACCAATATCATGGATTGAAGATTGCATTTAATGGCAAGAGATATCCACATTTAGGTAGAGAGTTATACCCTCTAACTTGGTAATTTCATGTAAATTTAACTCCTTTATGTTACATACTAAGATGTCTACTGATTTTCATTGGCTCTCCCAACTAGAATTCTACTCTATCCTCTTGTCTTCCTCTCTACATTTAATAGCCACATTCCAATGTCACCCACAAGCATTGCTATAATTATTTATATTTTTTCTTTTTTTCAGAAAATCCTTTCATCTATTGTTTTCCTAACTCTATACCTTTCATCTATGTAATTAAGAATCCTTGCATGGCTTTGGTAAAGCTTAAAGGCTTAAAGAATGTTGACCATTTTATTCAATGAAACCAGCATTTGAATGGTCAATTTTGGTTTATTAGAGTAAGGGTTTTCTATTTAAATACAAAAAGAATAACTAAGGCAAATCAATGGAAATTAGAGTTACAGGAGACAATGGAAGGATAAGTAGATAGATAGATAGATAGATAGATAGATAGATAGATAGATAGATAGATAGAGATAGAGATAGAGATATATGATAGGATATGAACTATGAACATATTTGTAATGACACACACACACACACACATATATATGATTTTTTGGTTTCATCAATACAAAAGAGGCCAGCCAATTACTGCATACAACTTAGATAATGAATTTTAAAAACTTGTTATTCATAAGTAGATGAGGCTCTGAGCTTTATGAGCAGATTTTTGATAGGGAAAGTAAAAAAATATGATGATGAGAAATTGAAAGTGTCTACAGCTAAGTAAATGGAGATTAAGAATATGTTAGATCTAAGGCATAGAATTTACTCTTGCACTTACATCCACAAGACAAACTATGCTTAAAGAAGTGATTACATCTATATGGCTCATAGTGCCATCTATTATTGATAAATCAGAAAAAAAAATGATAAAACTTCTCCAAAAAGCTGTTAGTAGAATGCACAGGGACCCAAGAATATGGAATGACTGTGCTGTTTCCAAAAATTTAAACAGTCATCTCAAAGGCAAATACTATCCCTGATTTCTACAGGGGGCATTTTAGGTATATTCTCCTTCAGAGACATAGGAAGAATGAGGAAGGACCCTGTTAGCTAGCCCATCAGATTATACACAAATTAACAGAATAGTTAAAGATCAATGAGAATCCTGTGAGGCTGACTGACTTAAAAGATAAATGGATAGATATATTTGCCATGAGCACATACAAAGTGCAAATTTAAAAATGAAACTGATTTTTTGGACCATTGAGTATACGATAAGTATATTTTATTCTTAATACATGTATTTTCTTTCACTTATACTACAATTCATATAACAAGCAGGGCTTTTTTAGTTAAGGTGTTAAAGCTGGTTGTACTTTAAAATATCCCTTCATTGTGAGGGTTGCCACATTTACTTTCTTCAGCTATCATGGAAGAGGCAGTATTTCTGGCAACTAATTGCAGATACCTCCTTCAGTGATGGTCATCACTGAAGCACTTCTAGATTGAACCTGGATACTTGCTATTTTTCATTAGGGCTGAGCAACTAGTTCTGTACAGGTATAGGGTGGAGGGAGTGTGTTTTTCTGAATGATCAAAGGCAGTTATACAAGTGGATCTTGTTTGCTTCTGAATGCAGATAGTACACAGAAGTCATCATGAAGAAAGCCCCATTCCACTCTACAGTTGTTTTGTATGCAAGACAAAATTTTGATTGGATCATCATTTGATTAAATCATCCACTCTTCAGTCATTCCTCTTAGGATGAATGCTTATCAATATTGTTAATCTATTGTACATCCCAACCAAGTACATTCTTTTTTTTTTTAAAAAAATCCCATTTTGTGAGAGACCAAGGCTATACTCCAACTCTAGGAAGAAAATCATAAAGTCCACCTGAGCAAATATCTTATGGCAACCCACTCATTTAGGAATAGGCAGGCAGGTTACAGTAGCAGAGTAAATATACATATAGATATCTTAAGACATCCTGCAGAAAATAGATAACCATCCTGTTATCAGGTCTTTTTCTTCCTGTGTCCATTTCCTGCAGAGTAGACCAGAAATTCAGTTTTTAAAACGGTAACTTGCTGACTCTTATTCGAAATTCCCCAAGTTTACTGTAACCACAATAAAAACACTGAACCCCTAGACTCAGGGCTTTCATTCTGACATACTTCAAAAGGGATTATGGCAGACATTGATCTAGAGCTCATAACAAAGATTCTTATGTATTTACTTAGAATTTGCTCCAATATGGTTCTTTGGGGTCCCTGCAACTTGTGCATAACACTGTGAGCCACAGCATAAAACGGTCTATTAACCCTGTTTGAAGATATTGAATTCTACTTTGTTACTTTCTACCAACAGCTGATAAGACAAGCCGTTCCTAGAATAAAGATAATTCTGTTTCTAAAGGGTCTTTTCCCTCTCATATGTACTTACCTGGAGCATGACCTTGAGCAAAAACTTTTAATTCTTGTTCTTCAGTGTCAGTCTTATTCAATTTCTATTGTCTTACAAATATGATTTTCTATCATTATTCTTTGTTTATTCTTCTCTCATTCATTACATCTCATTTCCCTCCAATCATTCCACATAGTTCTCCCCAATAACACTCCTCTCACCCTGATCCATTCTTCCTCCTATTCCCTTTTTTAAGAGAGAGAAAGAGGGAGAGAGAGAGAGAGAGAGAGAGAGAGAGAGAGAGAGAGAGAGAGAATTGTTTTTCCAAGGATGTATCCATCAAACAACTGGCCTTAGCAGAAAAAGTTACTGTAAGACTAGGAACAAAAACAAAGAAACTGGGCAAAGAAACTGTCAGCGATTTAATTTTCTGGATGAAGTAATTGACAGGATGCCTAATGATGGATGGTGTGTTTCCTTGTTAACAATTATTTTTAAATCTCATTCCTAGACTATTCTAATGAGTGCATTTAGAACAACAGCAATTAGCAAAAGATGCTCGCTAGACAATACTGACAAGTATAAACTTACATTAAAGCTGAGAATTTCCTTTCCCTTTCAGTAACCTCAATAATAAGTAAAATCCTGTAGCAGCTACATCTCCAATCAGTACACCCACTACAGAAAGTAAGTCATAAAAGCATTGCTCTGTGCATTGCTCCTCCCTCCAGTTCCCTAGCCTCTGGCAGAGAAAATATAGTGAAACTGCAAGGACCAAGGTTCCTTTCCATTTTCAATATCCCCTGCCACCAAGCTTACAAGTGACAGGGCCAACCTAATGTTCTTGCAGGAACACAACAGACTGGTTTCTTTTCCAGTTTTCTCATTTCAGGATATCTTACTTTTAGTCATAAATTGGCAATTATATTGATAATACAAGAACGACATGTTTTCATTAATCTTGTTTTCTTCAGATATAGGCTTACAAATGCACTGAAAAGTAAGTCCTGGTTTTGTAAATAGGGAAGTGAAGAGCTCAGTGTTACATCAGGGATTACAAAAGTCAGGAGTCACTTCTCATAGTTTTAAAATGAAATTTTTTTCGTGGAATTTTCAGCAGTTTCGTAGGCTGTTTTTGTTTTTGTTTTTCAATGTAAATTTAGATGTAATTCTTTAAATGTATAACACAGGACATGCTTTGAACTCTGCAGTTCTTTAACGTATCTGCCAATATATGTCTAAACACAGAAGTTCTAGACAAATTTTATAGGAGAAACTTTCTTCAGTGTCACATAATTTGTCATCAAGAATTATGACAATTACAGTATATGGGGTGTTGTTCTCAGTTACTTTAAGCACTTTTTTTCTTTTAATATTCATTATTCTTTTTAGACTGTCAGTAAAACAGTTTTTAATGATATCAAGGAAACTTTAACATAGTCTTCTTATGAAACTATTTTGGTTACATCAGAGTACAGCCAAGGATCTTAGCGACTTATTTATAACCAAAGTGCAAGTGAAGATCCAGTAGATGGAAAATGATTTAGTATCAAGAAAAGCTGGCTCCAAAGAATCAGTGTTAAGACTTCATCTTGAAAAGAAGAGGGGTGAAAAACACTCAGATATGCAGACAGGTGGATTCTTGCTCATAAAAAATGGTTCTTATTAAAATAGAATTTTATGTGAAAAATATACATGTATCCTAAGTAAAAGATTATGCATCCTGGATGAAAATTGATTGAGGAAAGAAACAATGTCCTTTTAAGGTCATTTAAGTGTTTTGTTGTTGTTGCTCTTCTTGTTTCTGTTATGACTTTTTCTGTATACTTTCAGGATCTATCTCTAGAGCTTTGTATCTGCTTGTAAAATGCTCTACTTGTGTTTAACAGTGTCATTCCAGTAACTCAAGTTGTTTTTCAAAAGATCTTCCTTTTTCAAACATATCTCCCATTTCCAATAAACAACCCTACTACTTCTCATGAATTCTACCTTCAAATATGAATTTTGCCTAAATGGATGTGTTTTAATCTGATTCTCAACATGATCATACCAAAATAAATTAAATGTAAAATATGTTTGAATTTCGTTTTCACTGAAATTTCTGGTAAAAGTAGACAGGTATGCTGAGATCTCTAGTCAGTCTTAAGAGCCAGAGGAATTCTGGGGTCAGGAGAAAGAATTATGTCCCAGTCCTCATAAAAGGGGGTGATGCAAATTGTGTGAAAATGGTCTGTAATTCATTTTACTATTTTTGTGGGAATAATATGTCATTCTTTTTGTTTTCTGTAATTTTCTTCTGGAGCTAACTGTGGTAGGAGTTATTTAAACTATTATCATCTGGTGAATAAGTACTTTCTCTTATCTAAGGAGGGATATTAAATAACTCTGGGCTTTTTCAATCAATCCTCAACATGTGGACACGATTTTTTAGTCTCCAATATCCTGGGAAGGTGATAGCAGCTTTCAAAGCATTTTATCTTACATTTTAAAGAAGCTGAGTTTTAATATTTATATTTTCTATAGTTATTAAACAATTTTTCTTCCAACATATTTCTCAACAGTTAAAAATACTGAATACTCTTCCAGAGAAACTGTGTTTAATTAATATCACCTATATGTCTGCTTACCATGATCTGTGATGCCAGTCACTGAGTAGTTGAGGACTCTCTATCCTGCCTCTTCAGGCCCTGCAGACATGTACTCCATAGATAAACAATCAAATACTAATAGAAAATAACAACCAGTAAAATAATATTTTTCACTATCTGTCTACCATTGCCATAATTATAAAGGTATTATGTCTACTGGAAAAATCCCTGCCAGCAAAATGATGAATATTTTGTGACAATTGTCATACCATAAATTCAGACTTTGGATTATATCACAAATATGTCTTTTTTTATTTTAATACTATGTTTATGTGACAGAAAAATGATTAACTATATATGTCTCCTTGCTATATAGGTCTCTCCAATTTTGCCTCATGAAATTAATGATACTTGGTCTTTGGAAACACCAATGATATTCTCTGAAAAAGATTCTAAATAATGCAGTGATGTATGTCCTAGGGATATTCCCTGACTAACAATCCTTATTTATATACTAATAAAAGACCCAATTCCCTGTAACCTCATATATGTGATGAAACAGTTTTCACTCATGAGGAATTTTAATATTCTTTATTAAAAAGCCTGTTATTTACTAATCTTATAAAGAGATGTTGCTGAACAGTTATAGGCTGGGTTGAAGGAAATACACTATTCAAAATGACATTAAAATAGATCCTACTGTTTTATTAATATATATTCATTTATCGGATATTCTGAATTTCATGCTGCAGTTTGCAAATTCCTTATAAAAGAACACTATTGGTTGGCTGAGGAAAGAAATGAATAGATGACCCACTGAAAATGCCCTTGATTTGATGTACTGTGTTTACAAAGCCAGGATGATTCAATGTATTTGACCATCTTACCTTGTCCAGAACAACAGCGATAAGGATTTATAATATTTTCCATGAGCATAATGCATTCCTGGTTAAGAGTTTGGTGAAAATTCTGAGATTTTTTAAATGATTTTTTATTAAACATGCTAACAAAATAATTAATGAAAAATAAACAAAGTCAATATTGCCAAAAGAATTCATAGGCATCTCTTCCTTTATTCTGCTTTGTTTTAATCTTTGACAGCACCCCTCTCCGTACATTGCAAATGGAGCTCACATTTTTGACATTGCTCAGGGCAATTGCAAACAAGCCAAACTAGAAAGGTCCAACAATGATATCACATGCCTTAGTAGGAATGTGAATCTTAACCTCTAAGACGATAAACTTGGCCCTTACTGCATCATAGTACAGGCTGAGGATAAAATAAATACAGGAAATAGTACATTCTCCTGATATGGTGTTACTCACTGAAAGTGAAATCTTCATCTCCAAGCAGCCTCTTATCTCTGTAAAGCACCAAGACCCTGATGGGATTAGAGAAATAGTCTTAGAATCTAACTTACACTGCTCTGTGTAGCACCTCTGTGGCATTTTCCTGATCCTTTCTCCCCTGGGAAAGAGTTTTATCAAGTAGCTTTCTACTTAGTTCTCAGATGCACATTTTTTCTTTTCGTAATTGTCCTCTATCCCAATCTCACTCCCTTCCATCTCTCCTTCCTTCATACTGAGTTTCTCAAGGCCATATTAGTGACCGGATATCCTGATCATTAAACCTGCCTAAATTCAGAGGATCATTACTCAGTCATGGCCTGGGATCTGTCATTTGTACAGAATTCACTTGCCCTGCAACTTTGCATGTAATAGCTCTTGCTTTGGGGCTTTTACTTTGAACCTCATTTGCCAGGCAGAGTTCATGATTAAAAATAATTTTTGCTATTTCTTTGTTACCACAATATTTACTCAGTCCATCTTCACTATCAGCTTTGAAACAGTAAGGTTCACTGTCCTCTGCAATAACCTCTTTAGCTTGGACCCTTAAGATCTTTTAACACTAGCATATATTTGTCAAAATCTGTATTAATAAGCTTTCCTTCTTCTGAGCAGTTGACTGCTTTGTAGGAGTCAGGCAACTGGGACTTGAAAGGAAAAACTAGTGACCTGCACTGCGAATATCAAAAGTTTTATTTTAGATGCCTTGTGAGTAATGTCTTCTCAGCTGACCTATTTCCTTCTATCTATCTATCTGTCTACCTATCTATCTATCTATCTATCTATAGATAGATAGCTATATCCTTGAGAAACTCTAATATATATAATTCTTTTTCATTCCATTAAATATAAAAGCAGAGATTGAGAGGAACACATTGCATTTTTAACATTTTTCTTTCAGTCTTTTATCCTGGATCCTCCTTTCCTCGTGAGCTAAATAGTGTTTTCTTAATGTACTGAAGGAAATTTTCATTCAGAAATTTCAATACCAGAGCCACTATAATGAAGGAAACCCTTGTTTGTCTGGATAATAATTGCTGGCCATCTTGGTATAAACTATCAATCAGTTGTGATGAAGAAGAGAATGGCATTATAGATGTGAAGTCTCTGGGAAATGATGCCCCAGGATCAGCATGCAGAAACTGTGTTCCAAAATTGATGGGGTCATAAGTCCATTACCTACACCAAATACAGTAGTGACTAGATTCTCTCAAGTGGCACTGGTTTTGCAGGCATGGAGACATCATGGACAAAACCTGAGCCTTGGCACAGGGTGGCAGGGAAGGATTTCTGAAGACATGCCAGAAGAAGCTACTGGTTAAAGTGCAGCCCAGTTGCTGCACGGTACACTCAAGTTTTGGGAGATGCAAGTGTCATAGGATGACCAGCAAGGTTGCAACATCTGTGAATAGGAGACAGCAATGACCTAGAAGTCCAGTTGTACATGTGTGGCAGAGGAAGAGGTAGATACGGTTCCCCAAATATTTAAAAGATGCCAAAAAGAGTAAGTGGGTGACAGATATTAAGATATTAAGTTATTAACACCGTTGGGGTTGGACTTTTCTTATTTCACATTGTTTCTTTATTCTTCTCTCTTGAAGAAAATTTATTTAATTTGTAATTATTTTATACAATCCTTTCATTCAAAATGAGATTTTGAAATTTTATAAAATAAAATGAATTAAAAAAAATTGGATGAGTTAAGGTTCTGAATTTTTAAAGTATTTGAAATGGCAAGGCTGTGGACTTTGGAAGTTCCAAGACAGATATGATTGATATTCAATCTTTGATAAAGTACTTGCCTAACATAAATATATTTAAGCTTGACCTTTATCACAAACACAGGTTATATTGTACATACAAGGAACTACAGCACCCAGGTGGTAGAAGTAGAAAAATACAAAGCTCAAGGTCATCCTAAGCATTTCTCAGGACAGCTTGAGTCCATTTCAGAGGAAAGATAATATATAGTCTGTGATATTGTATGCTGGAAGTATGTAACTAGCTTTTGATTTTATAGCAGTTACATTGAGTATATTGACTTGAGGCTTAGAAGACACTTTGAACTTTTAATCACTATTCATTCTTAGAAAGATGATGGGAGCTTTTGAAGTTGTATAATATATAATTTTATTATGATTTGGTTATGACACTGTGAGAGACAAGGTGCAGAACACAGTGGCTTGAATGAGATGCCCACTATTACTCTCCAATTTTCAAATACTTGACTCCTAGTTGATGGCTGTTTGGGGAAGATTAGGAGAAGCAGCATTTCTGAACAAAAAACATATCTGTAGATAGCTTTCTAGCTTTCAAAACCTCATGATGTTTCAAATACCTCTTTCTTCTTCCTCTCTGCAGTTTGAGATTTAAGCTGCTACCTCAGCAACCTGCTGCTTGCCACTCAAGATACAGAAAGACCAGAAATGATATTTTGCTCCCAAATTTTTAATTTTATTAATATAGTTTTGTTGTTGTTACTAAAGGATTCCAAAATGTAATCCTGTTTGTATTTAAACACATTGTATATTCTCTGCTTATGCCTCTCGGGTATTAGATTTAAAGGTATGTGCCAATTAGATTGGTATTTTTGTACAAAAATTTAATTGTACAAGTAATTAATGATCAAAACCAAATGCACATTTAAAAATGAAATAAAAAGCATTCAAGGGAAATTGAATATTATTAATCATATCATTCTAGAGTTAGAAGCAAAAGAACTACAAGTTTAAAGCCAGCCTAGGTTACAACATGAGATACTATCTCATAAGTTCCAAATATAAAAAAGGTATGGACAGATAAAGAAATTAAGTAAGGTAGAAAGTTGAGAAAGTGGAAGAGGAGGAGGAATATGAGAAGGAGGAGGGGAAATTCTATTATTCAGAAACAATGAAAAGCTCAAGAAACATGACTAAAATAATCATCACATGTTAACTAGAATTCTATGCTATAGAAAGGAGTGGTTTTAGAAAAATTGAGCATCTACAAGTTAAACTTATGTGAAGAATAATGACAAAAACAGTTAGTACACCAACCTTTATATTCCAAGATAGCGTACTCTGTATTCTTTGGATTTATTATAAGATCTATTAATTTCATATTTCCCCAACTGTTCTAACTGCCCACATTAAGTATCCATTGAATTGAGCATGTATAAGTCCTCTTCATTGCACAGATATTGTAAGCAGTAAACAGAACTTTTCATAAGTTTCTCAATTGCAATATAAATGCCAGAATAATAATCAAATCACACATTATGAAGGGATAATTTTAATCTGTAGAACATCATAGCATTGATTGCTGAATACATTTCATACAGGAATTTATTCTTAAATAATATTGAGATGGTTATTCTCTCTTTCAACTTCCTGTGATCTAGAATCACCTGAGAGGCAAGCCTCTGTCATCCTTGAGCAGGATTAATTTAATTAATTCATTGAGGAAAAAGAAATTGTTCTCCTGGGTATGACCAGGTTATGGATCCTTAGCACTGACCTCTTCACTAACAAATTGGCTTCCTGTGTCTCAGGCAAGAACACCACAACCCAAATCAAGGGATTGATAATTTTACATGTATATCTACATGTACTCATTACATGTATGATACAAAATGTAATTTATTTTAAATCACAGGAATTTCTTTAGGTATTTTCAGTGTCCTAATCCCAGTTTGAAACACAGTATGTGGATAGAGGCAAAAAACCTTGGATTCATTTTGTTGTTTAGCTAACTCTATATGATCCTTGACTTTTGTGTTTAATGTATTAAATGAAAGACAGTATTGCTGTGATAGAAAAACCTTGAACCTTAATCAGCCAGGTGATAGATAAAGATGGAACACTGTATGTTTAAAACCAGTGTATTCTACACAGCTTGTTCTTGGCCAGAAAGAGTTATTGATGCAAATATAGTCTTGAAAAATAATAAATCAGTCTGTGTTATTGAGGAATTTCTGTGATATCCAGGCATCCTCTGACAATTTATACAAATAAAACACTACCATATTGTAAATTCACTGGCTTTTTTCCTACTAGAAATCAAAACTTGAAAAGTATCTTTAAAATTCAAGATATCAGAAGTACCTTTTAAGCAAGCTTTAAACTTCTTGAGTGCTGGCAGAAGCTTCAGGAGACTCATCTGCATTAGCACAACATGATTAAGGATGGTCATTCCCTTTTCTCTGTATAGCATGAATTGATATATTACCACCCTCATCTGCTCAGTCGTACATTGAAACAAGTTTAGCTACACAGGGATAGCTTCTAAAATTTCTGCCATAGGATAAAAAGCAAGGTATTTCTATATACATTCAAAGCCAACTTTTTATTTTTGCAGATTTTTTCCTTCCATGATTTTATAGTGAACAGTGCATATTGTCCAAATTCAAAGCGAAGTTAGCATTTACTTATGCATTTTTCTTTTCCATGTAGACTTTGATTTGAAAAAAAGGTATTACTAAGTCAATATCATATTTATGTTTATTGGAATATAATTGAATGTATGAGCATTTAAAATCAGGAGCCTTTCTATATTTTTTGTTTGTATTTTCATTTGTGTATTCAGTGGGCATCTAAATCACCAAGGCTTAAAGTTGCATAGAAGAACCTTAAGTGATTCTTCTGCTTGAAGAAGCAAACATTGTTCTACAAGATTACCAAGAATTCATGTCAGGAATTTCGAAACTATATGTAATTTCAGATACAGCTTTAAGCACTAAGATACCTGTGATCATACATACACACACACACACACACACACACACACGAGAGAGAGAGAGAGAGAGAGAGAGAGAGAGAGAGAGAGAGAGAGAGAGAGAGAGAGAGAGGAGGTGTAGGGACAGAGACTGAGTGATAAGCAGAGGCAGAGATAGAGACAGAGAGAAAAATATTCACACATGAAAAAATTTAATAAAATCTAGCTAACTCTGGTGCCACGTGACTTTACATCTAGCACTTAAGAGGCAGAAGCTGATAAATCTCTGTTCACAGCCAGCCCTGTCTAAAAAGTGAGTTCCCAGCCCGGCAAATTCTAATGAACAAGAACCTGTCTAAAAAAGGACAAAGAAATAAATAAGTATCTCATAGCAACAATTTTTCAAAACATTAGGGAAAATTCATCACTGAATGATAAACAAATGCCTTTTGTAAACAACAAATTTTGTGCTCGTGGTAAGGGTTTTATTTATATAAATACTTAGGAAATTTCAAAAATATATCTTATCAAGTAAAACCTGACTAATGTAGAATGTTGTTAAGGCAGCATCTTCTATTCGTTCAAGGTTTCTCATGATAGTACAAGTATCTAGTGCTTTTGTACATTTCCTTGTTTGGGTTATATTTTTCCTAAACATTGTTTCTTTCCTCTATATAGAAATCTAATGGTGAACGAATATAGATCAATATCATGCAGTCTTTATTGCCCACAAATCACCTTGAATTTATCCCCAACAAATTTTTACAGGGGGTTTATGAAAAACCTCCTCTTTCATACTAGCAGTATGACAGCCTAAAGCTCATGGCAGCCTGCTCTATGTCATTAGAGTTAGAAAAGATTTCGAATCCCTGCATCTTGGAAAACCTGCATGTAGGCATGATTGGAGGGTTGTGCTGGGTCACTAGCACAGACTGGGGGTTAGGAGTGTGATTAGTCAAGTCAGTACAGCAGGTCCTGCTCATATAAGAGGCAACCAAAGATGTCTGTCACATCCACCCTAAAAATGGCTAGCAAGGCAATTCAGCAACCAAAGTCAGCTTCCTCTTAGCCCCATCATTTGTTTCATATGTAGACACAATTTTTTGCACATTAAGTATTGCAAATCCATTGGAATTAGAACATTATCCTATACATCTCAAGTCTTTGATTCTGAACAATCAGATGAGAAAGCTATCGGATCAGGACCTGGCCTCCTTTGTCCTGTCCTGTGTTGTGTTGGCTGCAATGCCCTTCCCTTTGAGCTCTCAATCTGCCCTGTCACCTTAGCTCAGTTCTCTTACAAGGTGAATATTAACATTTCAAAGAGCTGACGGTATTGTGGATTACTACTGTGTGAGCATACAGGCAGACAGAATAATAAAAAAACTATTATTTTGGTATATGGATATTACATAAAGATGATATTCCTAAGGGAATTTAAATTAGGTTTTGACATGCCCTGAAGGAAGAGAAGGGATACAAGAACTTCAGGGTTAACATACATATAATCATCAGAAGGAAACCACAATAGATCATGGTGATTTGTACCTACTAGTTTCTGGATGGATAGGAGGATCAGTTAAGTATGAATTTTGACACTATGATACTTATAATACAGAAAGGGGAATTGTCAAGTGGCATTAAGAAAGTGAACAGAGGGAATTCATATGCATGAACTGCCAGTGTGTGGCAACATTGAGTGTCTTTACATATAGCATTCACAGTGGTACAGAATTATGAACCTTTTTCTCTGTCTACTTGTAGGGTGATCTATTTTGAGTACTGCTATACTGCTTCAGTTAGGTAATTTTTAGTTATTTATTTTTTTGTAATCTTGCCCAGACTTACAAATAAACTAGTGTATTGGGAAGTACTTTCCTTAAATATTTAATGTATTCCTCTGTGCTCTACCCTACTGATGTTCCTGAAGTTTATAAGATATGCAAAGTAGCATGTACAAATATTTGGGGGGGGGCTTTCTCTGAGAGATAAATTCACAAGTATGAGCCTTGGTTTTGTTCTTGTGTGTTTGTTTGCAGGACTTATTTGAATTCTAGTTTGTGTTTCATTTCAAAATAATTTTATATTTAAGTTTTTAATTTTAACACAGTAAATCATGACTACAGCTTTCCTTTTTTTCTGCTCTTCTCAGTTCCTTCCCAACTACTGCCCTACCAGATCAGCTCCCTTTCTCCCTTTCAACACAAAAGTACCAACAGCACCTATGGAAAGTCAGAGGAAAAGCCTTCATATGACTCTTTTCTCCTACAGTTTTCTGAGGTATACACATTTACTCAGGAACCAGTAAGGAGAAACAGGAGAGAAAGAGAAAGAGAGAGAGGCAGAGAGACAGAGAGAGACAGAGAGACAGAGACACATTTACATTTATAGTGGAAACAAAAACATGAGTATTAAAATTATTTGGGGAAAATGAACTTAATGTTAGAAGTTTTTATGAATAAACTGATTTTTCCACAATAATATAAAATGATTACAGTTGTATTCCCTCTACTAGTCCAAGTCCCTGTCTACATGCCTCTTGGTTATTATAAAACTTTTCTAAGGGCTAAAAATAAAATAAAATGAAAATAATACATTGTAGGAACATAAAAGCATATGCTAACACAATGGAAATGGACAAAACAAACAAGAATGAAAAGATTACAAGAAAGAAGCACTAGCCGGGCGGTGGTGGCGCACGCCTTTAATCCCAGCACTTGGGAGGCAGAGGCAGGCGGATTTCTGAGTTCGAGGCCAGCCTGATCTACAGAGTGAATGCCAGGACAGCCAGGACTACACAGAGAAACCCTGTCTCGAAAAACCAAAAAAAAAAAAAAAAAAAAAAAAAAAAAAAAAAGCACTAGAAGAAGAGACACACTAACTCACACATTCAGGAATTCTATAGTAATGTTAAAATGTAAGCCATAATATATATGCAGACGACTAAGTGTAGACACTCTGAGAGTTCGCATGAGCTCAGGTTATATTGTTTAAGAAAGCCCTGTTTTCCTGTTTTCTTGGTGTTCTTCATGTGTTCTGGCTAGTACTCTTGTTTTGCCTCCTCTTTTCCATGCTTACCTTAGTGTCTAAAGGATGAATTTGGTGGAGTGAATAAGCTTAGAGATGAGTGTCCCAAGAACTCTCACTTTCTGTACAATGTGTAATAATGTGGGTCTTTGTATTTGTTTCCAACTCATGAAGTAGCACTGAAGTCAAATTAGATTGATTGGTTACTCCCACACACTTTTTTCATCATTGCAGTAGCATAACTTTCAGGCAGGATACTATTGTAGATCAAAGGAGTTGTAGCTTGTATATTATATATATTTCTATTTCGGTAGTGTGTAGACTACATTCTTGAACAAATATGGTAGAACATGGGTGGAGGGTGGGGTATGGACTCTAAGTAGGTACCAGCTCAATATCGCATTTTTCTATGAAATTGTTGTTGTAACTCACTCTTACTGAAAAGATCATTTGGTAACAGTGATGTCCAGTTGTACCCGTCACTCATATTATTTGGCATTCATATATGCATATATTTATGAAGGGTCTACTGTTAGTTTCTGTACTAATCCTCAATAGGCCCTTAATGTTTACTCTCTACCCCCATATTCCTTCCTCTACACACTTCTCCACTTTACACCTTGATATTTTTTCCAATCCCCATTCTGCCCATCTTTATTAAACTATTTAATTTTCTTTTCCTCGAGAGACATATCTGTCATTCCTAGTCTCTTACTCTAAACCTAATCTGGTTCTACACATTAAAGTTTGTTTATCATTGACTTATAAGCAATGTTTATCATCCATACATAAGCAAATGCAT
The DNA here is from genome assembly GCF_011762505.2 of Arvicanthis niloticus. Taxonomy (NCBI): domain Eukaryota; kingdom Metazoa; phylum Chordata; class Mammalia; order Rodentia; family Muridae; genus Arvicanthis; species Arvicanthis niloticus. The sequence continues at coordinate 32,042,838 of NC_047658.1, read as the reverse complement.
ATCATATTTACCTTTCGGGGTCTGGATTTCATCATTCAGTATGATGATTACTAGTTCAGTTAACTTACCTGGGAAGTTTACTATTTCATTTCTTTTAAAGCATAAATTTTTCAAACAAGAAAAATGTACATGGAAGTTACAATGTTAAGTCTTATCTGTAATCCCACATTGGATGAGATGAACTGCTAGTATCATTGTGTGATTCCTCTTTGGATTACACTACTTGTTTGTTTGTTTGTTTGTTTGTTTGTTTGTTTGTTTTTGGAGACAGGGTTTTTCTGTGTAGCCCTGGCTGTCCTGGAGCTCACTCTGTAGACCAGGCTGGCCTCGAACTCAGAAATCCGCCTGCCTCTGTCTCCCAAGTGCTGGGATTAAAGGCGTGCGCCACCACCGCCCGTCCTTCACATAGTTTTAAAAAGAAAATTTTTCATAGAATTTTCAATAGATTTGTAGCCTGTTGTGCTTCTTTTAACAAAAATTTAGATGTGATTCTTTAAATGGAATGTAGATGTCTAACATAAAACATGCTTTGAATTCTGCAGTTCTTTAATATATCTGCCAATATATATCTGAAGTGCAAGACAAAGTTTTATAGCAGATACTTGCTTCAATGCCACATAATTTGTCCTCAAGTATTATGTCAATTACAGGGTATGGAAGGCGGTGCTCTCGATTACTTTAAGGAATTTTGTGGATTTTTGTTCATTGAATATTCATTATTCTTTTTAGACTTATCAGTAAAACGATTTGTTATGATATCAAAAGAAACTTCAACATAGTCTTTTTGTGAAGATATTTGGTTATCTCAGAGGACAGCATAAGATGTTGGCAGTTCATTTATAGGAAAGAGCAAGTGCGGGGCCAGTAGATGGAAATTGATTAAGTACTGAGGAAGACTGGCTCAAGAAGGATCAGAGTGATAAGACATCATCTTGAAAAAGAAGGCATGAGAAACACTCAGACATGCAGACAGGTGGATTCTTGCTCATAAAAAAAATGGTTCTTATTAGAATAGAATCACATATGAAAATGTACATTTATCCTAAATACATGGTTCAACATCCTGAATGGAGTTTGATTGAGGAAGAAAAGTAATTTTTAGGACATTTAAGTGTTTTGTTGTTGTTGCTATTCTTCTTTTTGCTGTGACTGTTTCTCCTCACACTTCCAGGGATCTATTTCTAGAGCTTTGCACCTCTTTATTTTGTACTTGTATTTAACAGTGTCATTCCAATACAAGCTTTTTTTTTTTCAAAAATAACATCTTCCTTTTTTCAGACATAGCTCTTCTTTCCAATAAACTACTCTAATATTTTTCATGAGTTCTACCATCAAAAGGGAGTTTTGCCTAACTTGATGTGTTTTACTCTGATGCGCAACATCAAAATATCAGAATTAAATGTCAAATTTCTTGAAAATCTCTTTCACTGGAATTTTTGATAGACATTGGGAGGTATGCTAAGATTTGTAGCCAGTCTTAAGAGCCAGGGGAATTCTGGAGACAGCAGAAAGGACAATCCTCTAAGACCATCAACTTGTCCCTCCCTGCATCATAGCAAAAGCTAAGGAAGAATAGGTGCAGGACATAGTTCATGCTCCTGACATAGTGCTTCTCAAAGGAAATAAAATCCACATCTCAGTGGAGCCTCCATTCCATTTGAAGCATCAAGCACAGTTGTGGCATTAGAGGAATAGTCTTAGGCTCTTAAACTGCTCTGTGTAGCACCTCTGTAGCATATTCCCATTCCTTTTTCCCTTGGGAAAGAGCTGTAACAAAAGAAGCTTTCTACTTAGTTAATCAGATGCACATTGTTCTTTTCATCTCTGTCCTCTATCCCAATCTCACTCCCTCCCATCTCTCCTTCCTTCATACTTAGTTTGTCAAGGCCATATTAGTGATCACATATCCTGAATATTAAACCTGTCTGAATCCAGCGAAATACTCATGCATGGCCCTGGTTCAATCACTTCAACAGCCTTCACTTTCCATGCAACCATTTGTGTAATACCTCTTGCTTTGGGACTTTTACTTTGAACTTAATTATTTTCCCAAAGTTCTTGATCAAAAATTATCTTTGCTGTTTCTATTGTTAACACAATATTTTCTCAGTCCATCCTCACCATCAGCTTTGAAACAATACAATTTATGTTCTCTACAATATTCTTTTTTGGACCCTTAAGATCTTTTGTCACCTGTGTGCATTAGTCAAAATCTGTATTAATAAGCTTTGCTTCTTCTGAGCAGTCTACTGCTTTGTAGAAGTGTGGCAATTAAGAACCCAGGAGGGAGAAATGGTAACCTGCAGTGTGGATCCCCAGTGCTTTTATTTGTGAGTAATGTCTTCTCAGCTGATCTATTTCCTCTATTTATTCTAGTGGCAAACATCTTCAAAATCTACTGATTCTTCAGATTTATCATGTTTAATATATATATATCTATCTCCTCTCACTCTCCCTCTCCCTTCCTCTCTCCCTCCCTCTTCCTTTCCCTCTCACTCCCCCCCATTTCTTTTTCATCACACTAAATATAAAAACAGAGATCAAAAAAAGCACATTATATTTTTCATTCAGTCTCTTAGGCAGTATCTTCCAGAATTTCCTTTCTTCATGAGCCAAACCTTATTTCCTGAATGTACTGGAGGAAATCTAAATTCAGAAATTTCAATACCAGAGCCACTAAACCTAAAGAAATCCTTGCTTGCAGGGTAATAGATGGTGGCCTGCTTCTTCTAAACAAGCAATCAGTTGTGATAAAGAAGATACTAGTATCATAGATGTGAAGTCTCTGGGAAGTGATGCCTCAGGGTCAGCATGAAGAAACTATGTTCCAAAAACCATGAGGTCATAAATCTGTTCCCTACCAAAAACACCAGTGATTAGATTCACCCAAGTGGCACTGGTTATGAAGGCATCAAGGCAGCAGGAACAACAGTTAAGGATTGTCAATGTGTGGCAAGGATGGATTTCCTGAAGACATGAAAAAAGAGACTACTGGTGAAAATGAAGCCCAGTTGCTACAAGGTACCCCAGTGTTTTGGGATGCGAGTATCATAGGATGACCAGCAAATCAGCAGCAGTCATGAGTGGAGACAGCCATAGCCTAGAAGAACAGCTGTAATTGTACTGCAAAGGGCAGAGCTAAAGAAGTTACCCTTTAAAAGATGTGAGAAATAGTAAGTGGAACACAGATATTAAGATATTGAGCTACTGGGCTGGAGAGATGGCTCAGCAGTTAAGAACACCAACTGCTCTTCCAGAGGCCCGGAGTTCAAGTCCCAGCAACCACATGGTGGCTCACAACCATCTGTAATGAAGTCTGATGCCCCTTCTGGTGTTTCCAAAGAGAGCAATGGTGTACTCATATAAATAAATAAATAAATAAATAAATAAATAAATAAATAAATAAATAAATAAATAAAATAAATAAAATAAATACATACATACATACATACATACATACATACATACAAAATCTTTTTTTAAAGTTATTGCACTATTAGCACTGATGAGGTTTGATTTTGCTTTGTACATATTGTTGCTTTATTCTTCTCTCATGAAGTAACAAACTATTTTTTTTTTAAGTATTATTTTACAGGAGCCATTCTTTTTTAAAATGAGGTTTTGGAGTTTCATAGAGAATTTGGATTTTGAAAGACATTGGTTTTTTTAAAGATATTTAATTTTTAACATTTGAAATTGCAAGGCTGTGAGGCTTTGCAAGTCCCAGAAAAAATACGTTTGATATTCAACCCTTTTAAAAGTTCTTACTTAACATAAATAGATTTGTGTTTGACATTCATCACAAATGCAGGTTAGATTGTACACAGAAGGAACTACAGCACCCAGGAGGTAGAGGAAGAAAAATATGAAGCTCGAGTTTATCCAAAGCATTTCTCTAAATAGCTGGAAATATGTAACTTGCTTTTCACAGGGGTTACACTGAAAGTACTGACTTGGGTCTCAGAAGCCACTTGGACTTTTGAACAATTTTATGAAAGATAATTTTTTTATCTTTTATTGAATATTATATTTACATATCAGATTTTATCCCCTTACCCCATTCCCCCCAAAACCCAGGAACCCTCTATTATAGCCTCCATTCTCCTGCTTCTATGAGGATGTACAGCCACCTAACCCCGACTCATAATTCCCCAACCTTGAATCACCCCCCCCCACTCAGTGTTCAGCCTTCATGGGACCAAGGATCTCCTCTCCCACCTATGCCCAGCAAGGCCATGCTCCCTTAGATATACAGATGGAATCATGGGTCCCTCCATATGTGCTCCCAGGCTGATGGTTTAGACCCTGGGGAGCTCTGGTTGGTTGGTATTGTTGCTCTAGTCATGGGGCCACAAACCCTTTCAGCTCCTTTAGTCTTGTCTCTAACTCCTCCACTGGGAACCCTTTGATCAGATCAATGGTTAGATGTGAGCATCTGCATCTGAATATGTCAGAATCTGGTAGACCTCTAAGGAGACAAACTATATCAGGCTCCTATCAGAATGTTCTTCCTGATATCCACATCAGCATCTACCTTTGGTGAGTGCACATGGGATGAATACTCAGGTGAAATGGTCTCCAGACGGCCCCTCCTTCAGTTTCTGTCCCACACTTTGTCTCCATATTTTGCTTCCTTGACTATTTTGTTACTCCTTCTAAGTAGGACTAAGGCATCCACACTTGGTCTTTCTTCTTCATGAGATTCATGTGGTCTGTGAGTTGAATCTTGGCTATTTTAAGCTTTTGGGCCTAATATCCACTTATAAGTGAGTACATACCATGTCTGTTCTTTTGTGATAGGGTTACTTCACTCAGGGTGATATTTTCTAGTTCCATCCATTTACTTAAGAATTTCTTAAATTCATTGTTTTTAATACCTGAGGAATGCTCCATTGTGGAAATGTACCACATTTTTTGTATCCATTCCTCTGTTGAAGGACATCTGGGTTCCTTCCAGTTTCAGGCTATTGTAAATAAGGCTGCTATGAACATAGTCGAGCATATGTCCTTGTATATGTTGGGGCATCTTCTGGGTATATGCCCAGGAGTTGTATAGCTGGGTCATCAGGTGGTGCTATGTCCAATTTTCTGAGGAACCACCAGACTGACTTCTAGACAATTTGACTTGATGTTAGCTATTTTAAAACATCACCCCAAAATAGATGCTCAAAATAATGCCCTCATAAGCCTTTTGAAAATGTTCAGATGTTTCATAAAAAATAATGGTAGCTTTATTACAGCAGTGCTCATTAGCACCACTGCTGTTAAAGGTCTACCAAGTTTCCATCAAAGACATCTGTTTCTTAAGAGCTCACCACAGAGGATCACATTGGCTTAACCAGTTCAGTAGTGCACAAAAAGGCAGACTTATCATAGGTTGCTGGTGCTTTTTTTTTTTTACTACATTATCAAAGAATTTTCATTGCATCTTCAAAATCCAACTTCTATAAAGGAAATCAAATCACTTCATGACTTAGAACAAAGTAGAGACATCTGCAGCTATCATGAAATTGCCACTTTTAATCCATCCTGAAGTGCCCTATGAAAGGGTCACAGAAAGACAGTTATTACCATAGGAAAATATGATTCTTGATACAGAATCAAGTTATTTTCAATTTCCTTTGCTTTTATAAAGTCCACAGTAACAATACATAAATGCACTTCTTTTTTCCTGTGACACAATTAAAACCCAGTGTTATATAAATTGGACTTAAAATAATCCCTGGTCTAAATTAGACTTTAAATCATACTATATTTGGTATGCTGCCTGTGTCAAGATTCTCTCTCTCTCTCTCTCTCTCTCTCTCTCTCTCTCTCTCTCTCTCTCTCTCTCACCAAGACACACACACACACACACACATACACAGACACACATACACAGAGCTGCCAAGCAGAAATACGCATACACCAAAGTTTCCATACTCGTCCCAAAACCAGGAACTTATACTTTCACTTTCCCTTTCTCTTACTGCTGCCGCTTCACTGCGAACCTTAGAGCTTGAAAAGGAATTGGACCACACTTACTGGTCACTTACCAAGCGCTTGCCCTGATTGCTTGAAGGTTCTGGAACTCTATCCTCGAACCCGCTCTTTAATGAGACAGGGTCCCCGTAAGGGCCACCAATTGTGATGCCGAGCTCCCAACCAGCGGGAAGAAAGACACACACAACAGTTCCTTCCAACAGCAATTTACTCAGGCATTGAGAGAAATGGGTGAGCCCCGGGGTGATCTGATGGCTTCTTCTCTCCTGCCCTCCTAGGGTGAGCCTTATATCCCTGAAATGACATCCCAGCGCCACATCACGCCACTGCAAGCCATAGGCTCAGGCCTAGCAACATCAGGTCAGGCGATTGCTAAGTCCTCCTGTATAAATTTTTCACCTTAGACCTTGGGCAGAAAAGCACCTGCCAGCAGGTTTGGGTCCATCTAATTAGTTACAGAGGAGGGGGGAGTTACAGTACAAAGGCCTGTTAAGAACATCCCAGAAACTGACTGGCCAAGGGAAGAACTACACCCTGCCCCATGGTACGGCCTACTAGTGTTCAAAAAAGGTAAAACAACCAATCCTGTGCACCCGCGCGAAAGTTCGATTTTTCCCTACCCTGCCCATATATAAGCGCTATGCCCCTGAGCCACGAGGTCAGTCCCTCTATCCCCTATGTGAGATATGGGGATATGGGCTGGCCCAGAGCTCTGATATAATAAACCACCTCATGTATTTTACAGCAAGACGGTCTCTCGTGTGTCCTTTGGGTGCGTGTTATCCTGAGACTTAAGTGGACCCCTTTTTGGGGAGTCCCGGACCTTTCACTCCCATCTCTCCGCCCAGCCAGGAGTTGTCTGGCGCATCCGCCAGGCGCCATTTTTAGGGCGCGGTGTCGGTGTGGCTCTCCACAGAACAGAAATAATATTTTGCTTCTACAATATTGATTTTATTAATACATTTTGTTGTTGTTAATAAAGAACACCAAAAGATATTCCTGGCTATAATTAAACTCAATGCATACTCTCTGCCTATGCCTCTGAGGTGTTAGATTTAAAGGCTTGTGCCACTATGACTGATCTTTTTTCACTAATATTTTAACTATAAATTTTTATAAAATTTTAATTCAAGGTAAACTGATTCATATTGTTACTCATACTATTCAAGAGATAGAAGGAAAATGATTACTAGAAGATTAAGGCCAGCCTAGGCTATAGAATGAGACTCTCACAATTTCCAAAAATAAAAAGGTTATGAACAAAATAAAAAATTAAGTAAAGGAAAGGAGGAGGAGGAAGAAGGAGGGATGGTGAAGAAAAAGAGGAGAAGGAGGAGAACGAAGAGGAACAGGAGGACGACAGGACACCAATAATCAGAGACAATGAAAGGCTAGAGGAACATGAGTAAAATGATTATCACAGGTAAACTAGTGTTCTATGCTACAGAAAGGAGGGGTTTTGTAAAAGCTGAGCATATACAAATTAAAGTTCTGTCAAGAAAAATGACAAAAATAGTAAGTACACAATCCTTTATATTCTCAGATAGTCTACCCTTTTTCCTTTGGGTCAATTTTAAGATCTGTTAATTCCACACTGCTACAATTCTTCTAAATGCCCACATTAATTATCGATTGAATTTAGCCTGTAAAAGTCCTCTTTATTATACTGATATGGTAAGCAGTTCACAGAAATGTATATAAGTTTCCCAGATAACACTGTCAATGAAAAAAAAAAATCAGTTTATGACAGCACGGTATAATCCAAAGAATATCTTAGCACAGATTAGCACATACATATCATACACATTTTTGTTCTTAGATACTATTGAGATGGTTATTTTCTCTTTTAACTTGCTGTGATCTAGAATCACCTGAAAGGCAAGCCTCTGTCCTCCTTGAGCAGGGTTAACTTAATTTACCTGAGGTAGGAGAATCTGTCCTGGGTGAGACCAGGTTGAGGATCCTTAACACTGGCCTCTTTTCTAACCAATTGGCTTTCTAGGTCCCAGGCAAGAACTCTACAACTCAAAGTCCAGAGATTAATAATTTTACATATATATATATATATATATATATATATATATATATATATATCCACAATTGCTAATTATTTGTATGATGAAAAATGTAATTTATTTCAAAACACAGGAATTTCTTCAGCTTTTTTCAGTGTCCTAATCCTACTTTGACACAGAATATATGGATAGATGCAAAAAGTTTTGAATTTGTTTTTCTTTTTAGCTAAACCTATATAATCTTTGACTTTTGTGTTTATTGTATAACATCTGGGAGACAGCATGGCCATGACATTAAAACTTTTAACATTAATTTGCTAGGTGGCATATAAAGATGGAATGCTGTATGTTTAAATCGAGTCTATTTCTAAGAACCATCTTCCTGGCCAGAAACAGCTATTCATGCAAACATTGTCCTTAAAAATAATAAATCAGTATGTCTTACTGAGTACTTGCTGGCAGGCATCCTCTAACAATTTTGACAAATACAGCACTACTGCATTGTAGTATCACTGGCATTTTTCCTACTAAGAAGCAATACTTGAGTGGTATCTTTAAAATTCACCTTGGCAGAAGTTACTTTTCAGCAAGGTTTAAACTTCTCCAGTGCTGACAAAAGCTTCAGAGGGACTGATCTGCAGTAGCACAGCCTGTTTAAGGATGGCCATCCCCTTGTCTTGGTATAGCATGAAATGATATATTACCACACTCATTTGCTCAGTCATACATTGAAGCAAATTTAGCCATACAGGGATAGCTTCTGAAAGGTTTGCTGTACCCTCCCCCCAACCATGAGCAGGCCTGAGAGACCTTGTTTACCACAACAAGGTCAAGTGACAGGATCTAGGTGGAGTTACCCACCTTGGCTGCCCAGAACACAGAAGCAGAACTGCCTCTGGGCTTGCCTTGAGACATCTCCGGCCTTGACCTGGAATGGACTATGGATTATCCCACCCATCTGAAACCAGGAGGGGTTGTGGGTTGGGTCTTCCCTTTAAATTGAGAGCTGAACATTAAAGCTGGGGGCCTTGATCAGAGAACTTTGTCTTGGCCTCATCTCTTCTCGCCCTCCTTCCCCCTTCAATTCCCAGCCCCCCTTCCAGGTGTACCCAATTGACTTGTGGCCACAGGCGGCTACAGTTTGCCATGGGATAGAAAGCAGAGTATGCATTCCATATGCATTCAAAGCTAACTTCTTATTTTTGCAATTTTTTTTCATGATTTTATAGTGTACTGTGCAGATTGTCGAAATTCAAAGCACATTTAGTAATTTCATATTCATTTCCCTTTCCTATGTAGACTTCAACTTGCAGGAAAGAATATTATTAAGTCAATATCATATTTATATTTATTAGAAAATAGTTGAATGTATGAACATTTAAATCAGGAGCCATTCTACATTTTGATTGTTCTTTCATTTTCATATTCAGCAAGCATCTAAATCACCAAGGCTTAAAGTTGCATAGAAGAGCCTGAGTGATATTTCTGCTTATAAAATCAAGCACTGCTGTGCAAGAGGATTTCCCAGAACTCATGTCAGCAATCTCAAAACTACATAGAACTGTCAATCTGGAGATATAGCTTTTGGCACCTATATATCATTTACACATATGCACACACACACACACACACACACACACAGATGGAGAGAGACAGAGAGAGAGAGATAGAGAGAGGAGACAGATACTGAGTGAGAGAGATAAAGAGGGACACAGAGAAATATACACATATGACTAAAAATAATAAAATCTAGCTAAAAGTGGTGACACATGACATTTTTTCTAGCACTTGTGAGGCAGAAGCTGGTTGATCTCTGACTCCAAAGCCAGCCCAGTCTACAAAGTGTGTTCCCAGAAGTCCAGAAAAATCTATCTAGTAAGACCATGATAAAAAACAAACAAACATATAAGGGTGGAAAGGTGGGAGGTGGGGGGTAAGTAGGGGCGCATCCTCATAGAAGCAGGAGGACGGGGGATGGGACAGGAGGTTTTTGAGTGGTGAGGGGAATGAGGTAAAATGATAAAATCTGAAATGTAAATATAATGTCAAATCAAAAAGAGAAAAATATATAAGTATCTCATAGCAACGATTTTTTTAAAACAGGGGAAATTTTTTCATTACTGAATGATAAACCAATGCTTTCATTAAACAAAAAAAATTTATATTTATGGTAAGGATTTCCTTTACATGAATGCTCCCAAAATTTGAAAAATACACCTAATCAAGTGAAATCTGATTAATGCAGAATGTTATTCCTTAGTGATTTCTCCTGATAGTACAAGTATCTAGCTCTTGTGGACTTTTTCTAGTTTAGGTTACATTTAATTTAGTACTGAAAAATTTATACAGGGGTTTATGATGTCTCTCCTCTTTCATACTAGCAATATGACAGCTTTAAACTCATGGCCACCTGCCTGTCATTTGCTTTAGAAAAGATTTTGAATCCCTGCAGCCTGGCAAACATGCACGCATGCGTGATTGAAGGATTGTGCTGGCTCTCTAGCATAGACTGGGGGTTGGGAATGTAATCAAGTCAGTGCAATAGGTGCTGCTCAGAGAAGAGGCAGCCAAGGATGCCTGTCACATCCACCCTAGGAATGGTTAGCAAGGCAATGAAGCAACCAAGGTCAGCTCACACTTTGAGCCCTTGTTTTTTTCATAGGTCTACATAATTTGTGCACCTAAGTATTGCAAATTTGTTGGGGGTTAGAACATTATCCTCAAGTCTTTGACTGAAGAATCAGATGAGAAAGCTATCAGATCAGAACCTGACTTCCTTTGTCCTGTCCTGTGTTATGTTGGCTGCAATGCCCCTCCCCTTGAGCCCTCAATTTGCCCCTGTCACCTCAGCTCAGTTCTCTTACAGGGTAAACATTGACATTTCAAAGAGCTGACAGTATTTTGGATTATTGGTGTGTCAGTGTAAAAGCAGACAGTAAAAGAAAAGAACATTTAATTTTGTATATGGATGTTGCATGAAAATGATATTCCTACAGGAATTTAAATTAGGTTCTGCCATGCCCTGAAGGATGGGAAGGAATCAAAGCACTTGAGAGTTAATATACAGATTATTATCAGAGGGAAACCACAACAGATAATGGTGGTTTGCACTTCCCAGTTTCTGAATGGATGATCAGCTAAGTATGAGTTTTGACACAATGAATTTGACACATTATACTTATAAAACAGGAAGGGGGATTCCAAAGTGGCATTAAGAAAGATAGTTGACAGAGTAAATTCAGGTGTGTGAACTACCAACATGTGGAAACATGATGTATTTGGAAACATACAGAGCTACAGCATACACAGGTGTAGAGAATTATAAACCTCTTTTTCTGTTATCTTATAAGGTGACCTATTTTAAATATTATTATACTGCTTCAGTATTGTTAGGTACTTGTTATTGATTAATTTTTTTGTAATCTTGCCTAGATTCAAAACTGAACTGGTGAATTGGGAAGTACTTTCTTTGAACACCTAATCTATTCTATTGTTCTCTATTTTCTTGATGTTGCTGAAGTTCATAAAATATGCAAAGTAGCATGCACAAATTTTTGGGTGGGGCCTTTCTCTGAGAGATGAATTCACAAAGGTGAGCCTTGTTTTGTTTTTGTTTGGGTGGTTGTTTATAGGACTTATTGAAATTCTATTTTGTTTTTCATTTCAAAATAGTGTTGTATTTAAGTTTTACTGAAAATTAACTTTAATACGATAAATCATGACTACAGTTTCCCTTTTTTCTACTCCTCCCAGTTCTTCCCCACCTACCCTCCCTTCCAGATTAGCTCGAGTTCTGTCTTATACTAGAAAAGCATACCCAAGAGACAACTAACAAACATATCAAAATGAAATATAATAAGATCAAAAATAATCATATTGAGGTTGCACAAGGCAACTCATCAGAAGGAAAAGTGTCACAGTTGCAGTCACAAGGATCACACACCCACTTGTTAAAAGTGATGATCACACATTCAGGAATGCCATAAAAACACTATGCTGAATGTTATATGTACAGAGGAACCAGGGCACACTATTGTAGGCTCTGGAACAGAGAGTTCCACTGGTGCATGCCCTTTGCTTTTGTCAGTGTGTTTTGTTTATCATTTCAGAATGTTTAGATTTAAGATTTTTAAGCTATTTCCAAAGTGGAATCATGCCACCAGCCCCCAGAGGGATTCTGAAGGTTGTTGTTCTCCAAGTGGTGTTAATTAATGCAGTTATAACATAGCAGAATCATACCATACATCTTTTGTTACTTTAATTCTGTAGAGTAAATTTAAATCTGATATAGAGTTACCTCTTCCAAATTCTTTTATTTAAGTTTTGTTCTGCAGTGAGTCTTTTTGTTTCCATATACAGTTATAATTATAAGCTTAGTTTGGGAAACTATATTGTTAACTCTCACATTTATATGTATAATTATACATAGTGTCTGAGATTCCTTTACTTATAATTCCCAGTGAATTAATCCTTGTATATCACAAAGATTTTCTTTATTAACTTATATCTTCTTAGAGTATTATTTTCACTAAATTAGATATTTCTCTTTGAACTACCACAGATATATATTTGTGGTACATATAATGCATAAAAGGATATAATACATAAAAGTAAATGTTTGTATTAAAATAATAAATACTTCACATATAATATTGATATATGTGTATATGTACAACATGTAACTTTTGTGATAATAACATACAATATACTGTATATTAAAACTCATAATAAACTACATGCATTACTACTAAATATAGACTAGCTTTACAAGTATGGAGTATGGAGATTTATACATACTATGAGTATATGTATACATACACATATATATGTATACTTTTATATTTACAATTTTATATATAATATATAATGTATACTTTATATATATAATATATAAAATATATATGTATATATCCAGCTTTATATATATTTTATGTATATAATTTATAAATATATTTATATAAATATCACTACATTCTCATCAAGTATAGCTAACTTTTTATATTTTGTAGTTATATATGTAGTTTATCATGTATTATAATAAATATTATATTACATATTGTAATTATAAAAATGTATGTTCTATATACTTATGTATATAAATTAATTTATAATTCTGATAAAATATTTATGTACTTCATATATAATATAAATGTATAAATATATATGTATAGGTTTCAGAAATGTTCTTTGTACATCCTTAGTTTTGTTTATTTTCACTTATTTCACCCAACTTCAAGACCTATCCCCATTCTTGATTAAACATTTAGCTTCTAGTACTCTTTCTATATTACTTTATATCACATATGCTCTAATATTCTTACTATTGTGTTAAATAGTATAAGATAGTATTTAAGTTCCCAAATAACTTCTTATATACGTTTCACTTTGGCTAGACCTTTCTGTGGACTCCAATTTCTCCACACCCTATCATACCACTACCAACATAAAACTTCTGCCTCCAGAAATCCCCTTTCTACATCCATTTACTAAGTATTATATTCTCACTCCTCTCTAAGTGCATTCCTCTATGCCAATGATTAGTTTCCAATATTATATTTTTCACATGGCTTCCATAAAACCACACAAAACAAGAGAACTTATGTAGGAGCCTTATATGGAGTGAACAAGATCATTTATCTTTTCACATGTGTTCACTATGACTCACTGTTATTGGTTATTTTTTCCTTTCCATGAATCTACCTACAAATTTCATGTTTTCGATATTGAACATTAATTAACTGTATATGTGCACCACATATATGTTTTTAAAATAAATATATGAAGGGCATTATGGTATTAATCATTTACACATGTGTGTGTGTGTGTGTCACACACACGTATACCAACAGCACCTATGCAAAGTCAGAGGAAGAATCTTTTTAAGTTTCTTTTCTCCTACTGTTTGTTTCCAAGATATACACATTTATTCAGGAACCTTTAAGGAGAAAAAAGAGACAGAGAGAGAGAGAGAGAGAGAGAGAGAGAGAGAGAGAGAGAGAGAAATCTTACTTTCATGTATGAATTATACATGTATGTTGGAACCATAATGTGAAGATATATATGCTTGTAATAAATTGTTATCTAGAGAGTCTTGTTAGCACTTACATTTTTTCTGGAACATTTATAATATCTGCATTGATGAACTTCAATTTATTCTTCAATTGTGATGAAAGGTATAGAATTGTGAAAGACCAAATCTCTAAATACAATCAGGCAAAAAAGAGAATAGATGATAAACAGTAATTAGTGAGAAGAAAGAAAGACAGCACAAGACATTCAATCTTAGCACTCACTGCATGTGATATATTTCCACCAGCAAAGCTACACCAAACAAATCCACCCCCTCAGAACCAAGTATCTGAATCCTAGAACCTGTGAGGAACATTTCTTTTTTAAATTGGATATGTTTTTATTTACATTTCAAATGTTATCCCCTTTCTCAGTTCTCGCCCACCCCAGAACTCTCTATACAATCCCCCTACCCTGAATCTGTGAGTATGTTCCCCCATCCACCCACTCCTGCCTCCCCACCCTGGCCTTCCCCTGCACTGGGACATGGAGCCTTCACAGGACCAAGGGTTTCTCCTCACTTTGATGCCTGACAAGGCCAGAGGAACATTTCTTATTAAATCTATCAGGGGTGCTCCATGGCCTGTAATGCCTGCCAATCCAGTTCAACCACACTTATATCCTGGCTCTTGTCATTCTATTTACCAAACTAAATGTAAAAAAGCCAAGAGCTGGAAAAGAAATATCTGCCCACAACTAAACTTGGTGCAGGAAATAAACAAACACCTCACATTCCAGGATAGATAATTGCCTACCCATGGGACAAGCAAAATCATTTTTAAAAACCCTTTCTGCAAATAATATTTTCATTGTATAGCCATAACTAATCTGTGCTGAGTATTTAGACCTGGCTAGTCTTTACCTCACAGAGATTTTCCTCTGTCTTCCCTACTCTGGGATTAAAGTCCCTTGTGCCTTATTGGTTGTTTTGGAATTTCATGAAGCTAAGTTCCACGCTAGTCTAAACCTTTTGAACATGATATTACTTATCTACAGTCCACTCAATAATGATTGTTCTTCCTACAATGACTGACTTGTACTCTTAATATTTCACAGGAACATAAAATGCTACTTTTTATATTCTCAGTTATCTTGGTAGTACCTGTCCCCTCTTGTTTTCCACTACCTGATACTCCTGGGGATCTTCTTTTGCAATGACCAAGTGGATATAATGGTTCTTACAATGGAGAGACTCATTTGGCACACATTGTACTGCTTTTTCCTCATAGAGGTATGACTTGTATATCACCTGGTTTCCTAAATTCCACAACATCCAGAAGCATACCCACATCCAATCCCAGGACATATACTATCATGGGGCTGGATTTAAGAGACTCTTTTATTTTTTATTTAGAAGTCCTCTCCTTGGGGTATTGTAATAAAACCTACCATTAATCTCATTACTTGAGTGGCATAAGCAGGTGGATCTTCTTTACTCTAAGGCCACATTCATCTATAGAGCAAGTTATAGACCAGCCAAATTTTCCTGTCTCAGAAATCCAACAAGATCCATATCAACAAAAATCGTTCTCAATTTAACCAACTCTGATGCAAATTATTATGTGTACTAATTATGATAGTTCTTCTACTGGTTTATCGTTAGGTCCCTGGATGTGTTATGAATCATATATTATCCCTTTTATCATAGTAACATCTGAACCTGAATAAATACGTTTTTCATTCTTAACTCAACGTGTACCTCTACACTGTCTGATTCTTTTCATGAGTTGCAAGTCTTTGGTCTTAAAAGAGAGATTTTTAGTAAAAACTACACCATCTCATGTCTTGCAGAGGAAACTTTTTACATATAGACAATTCATATATATAGATGTGTGTCTTCCTGTCCAAGAAAAAGCCACTCAACAGCTGCCACAGATTGAATATGATCCTTATTAATATACATTACATTTGTAAATGGTGATATTAAATGTAGCGAATTAATAGTTCTGGTGATATCACCACACTTTCAATGTAGACCCTATTCATTACAGAAAAATATATTTCTATAAAATATATAGGGAAATGTCCAAACTGGAATTATCCCAAAGGTCATTCCATTCACAGATGTTTTAAATATGATGATGTGTCATCACACCCATCATAAGGAATATACTACTGCCAATGTAGCAAAGAGGCACATTATCCCATGGCACTTGGGGATATATACCTATCAGAAATTGTCCCATGTACATGCCAACTTCAGTTATGTTAGCACTTGGTTACATACTTCCTTCATCATATGGAAGCCATAGAACCACTAATCCCCACCTTACCTTTGATAATATCAGTGTTTATGCATCAATTTTGTTGCCTGCAATTCTGTGTTCAATAATGTATGCCTGAATTTTCCTCACTATATTTTCAATGAATATTCTTCAATATATTTTAGATTTATTTATATTCTTTCAGAGATGAGAATATTTTTCTGTTAGAATCATGGAACTGGGGAGAGAATCATAAGTTATGTGGGTTGGTAGTGGAAGAGGATTTAGAAGTTTTTGAGGGAAATAACATCAAAATATATTATATGACAAACAGACATACATAACAAGGATACCACTGGGAGAGCCAAACCCATGCACAGAACCCCATGAATTCTCAACCATATATAAAATATTAGAGCCAAGTGTAATAAATTGGGACTGTGAGAGGTGGTCTTTGCCAGGGATAAGCACACCAATTGATTGTTCAATGACAAATGTTCGGCCCTGAAAGCAAATTTATGTAACACTATTCACACTTAAGAGTTTATATACAGAAATACACATGGATATAAATATATGTATTTATAAATATATGCATACAATAATTTGGGTATAAGGAAAAAAGGTCATTAATGGAGATACTGGAGAGTGATGTAGGAATATTGGGAGAGATGAAAAGGGAAATGTATTCCATAAAATGAAAAATACTTAAAAATTATTTTTGACATAAAAATATAACAGCTTTTAAGCCCTTGATAGATGGTGGTGTACACCTTTAATCCCACCATTTGGGAGGCAGAGGCAGGCTGATTTCTGAGTTTGATGCCAGCCTGGTCTACAGAGTGAGTTCCAGGACAGCCAGGACTACACAGAGAACCCCTGTCTCGAAAAAAAAAACCAAAACCAAAACAAAAACAAAAAACAAAAAAAAAGAAAGATGGGCCAACTGGAGAAGGAGCTTGCTGCCAAGTCAGAAAACTTGAATTAAATCACTGGGATCCACGTGGTAGAAAGAGAGAAATGCCTAGTCTATGTAGTACTTGAATTTCCACACATGGACATGAAATTTGTGTGTGGATGCACACCTGTGAGTGTTTGTGTGTGTGTGTGTGTGTGTGTGTGTAAATATGTATATGATAATACACCAATATTAAATAAATAAATGTGTATTTTTAAAATATAAGTAATTTGATTTTTTTGTCAAATTCTGTGGGTGTGTGTACATTCATTATGCATAATGTCATCTTCAGATAGTGCATTAAATTATTTTGATTTTAGATGCTTGATTTGGGTTTCAAAGCAGGGTTTATCAGTATAGACCTGGCTATTCAGGATCTTGCATCATAGACCAGAATGTCCTCAAACTCAATAAAAGTCATGTCTGTCTATGAGTTCTGGGATTAAAGGCAAGTGCAACAATCTCCAATTGAAAACTGTTTACTCCACAAAACCTCTGTCTTTCTTTTTTTCTTCCTTCCTTCTTTCTTTCCTTCCTTCCTTCATTTCTTCATCTTTCTGTCTTTATTTACTCACCCATTCTTCTCTTCTTTCTGTTCTTTTTTTATTCTTCTCTCCCTTCCTCCCCTCTATCTCTCGCTCCCTCTCTCTCTCTTTCTGTCCCTCTCTCCCTCTCTCACATGCACATGCACACACACACACATACAAACACACACAGTTTGTTATATACTACAGACTCTACTAGAATTTACATTGTACAAATAATAACCTTGACCATCATGATCCCCATGCCGCCACCACTTGAATCTAAGTATGACTGCTGTTCACCATTACTCTCTGACAGTTCTTCACCACAACTCTCTGTTTATGGGTATAACCATGGTTTTTGTGCATGCTAAACAAGAACTCTCAAAAACTATACAATGACATTGCGCTAGTTGTATAAACCACACTAAATTACACCCCATTCCCCAAACATTATATGCAGTTATTTTACATATATATATATATGTATATGTATATGTATATATATACATATATACATATATGTGTGTATAATATTATATATATATATATATATATATATATATATATATATATATATATGTCTCTCTATATATAAAAAATATTGTTAATGATAGAAATTTGGTTTGGGTTTTCAATACAGGACTTATCTGTATAGAACCAGCTGTTCAAGATCTTGTTCCATAGACCAGCCAGTTCTCAAACTGGCTGAATATATATATCATATATCATATACACATATGTATATGTGTAATATATATATATACATATATATATATATATATATATATACACACACACACACACACACACACACACGTTCTCTACTTTTACCTACTCGGTTCAAAAGATCAAGAAAAGATATGTATTTCTATTTATTATTGGTTATTTTTTATTTACATTTCAAATGTTATCCCCCTTCCCGATTTCCCCTCAGCAACCCCCATTTCAACCCCCCTCCCCCCTGATTCTATGGTGGAGCTTGCCCACTCACACATTCACTCCTGCCACACTGCCCTAGTGTTCCCCTACTTGGGGCTTCAAGTCTTCACAGGAACAAGGGCCTCCCCTCCCATTGATGCCAGATAAGGAAATTCACTGCTACATAAGCAGCTGAAGGCATGGGTTCCTCTATGTGTATGTACTCTTTGGTTTGTGTTCTAGTCCCTGGGTGCTCTGGGTGGTCTGATTAGTTGATATTGTGATTCTTTCTATGGGTTTGCAAACCCCTTCAGTTCTTTTCATCTCTCCTCCTATTCCTACATTGGGGTTCCCCTGCTCAGTCCGATGATTGGCTGTAAGCAGACAGGATCAATTCTATGTTAATATTTTTGAGATTGGTGGGTGCCTAACCTCTGGATATAGTCTCTGCAGGTTCTCTCTCCTCTCTTTTGGATATTTCATCTACTTTGCTGAAGTTGTTTATCAACTGTAGGAGTTCTCTGGTGAAATTTTTGAGGTCACTTGAGTATACTATCATATCATCTGCAAATAGTGAAATTTTGAGTTCTTCCTTTCCAATTTATATCCCTTTGACCTTCTTTTGTTGTATAATTGCTCTGGCTAGACCAATGAGTACTATATTGAATATACAGGGAGAGATTGGGCAGCCTTGTCTGGCCCCTGATTTTAGTGAGATGGTTTCAGTTTCTCTCGAATTAGTTTGATGTTGGCTATTGATTTGTTGTATACTGCTTTTACTATGTTTAGGTATGGGCCTTAAATTCCTGATCTTTCCAAGACTTTTAACATGAAGGGGTGTTGTTTTGTCAAATGCTTTTTCAGTATCTAATGAGATGATCATGTGGGGTTTTTTTTAGTTTGTTTATAGGTGTATTATCTTGATGGCTTTTCATACAATGAACCATCCCTGCATCCCTGGGATGAAGCCATGGTGATGATCAATGGTGAATGATCATTTTCCTGTGTTCTTGGACTTGGTTTGCATGAATTTTGTTCAGTGTTTTTTACATCAATATTCATAAGGGAAACTGGTCTAAAGTTCTCTTTGGTCTTTGTGTGGATTAGGTATCAGAGTAACTGACTTCATAGAATGAATTATGTAGTGTTCTTTCTGCTTCTGTTTTGTGAAACAGTTTGAAGAGTGTTGGCATTAGGTCTTCTTGAAGGTCTGATAGAATTCTGCACTAAAACCATCTTGTCATGGGCGTTTTTTGGTTGGGAAACTTTTAATGACTGCCTCTATTTCTTTAGGGTTTGTGGGACTGTTTAGATGGTTTATCTAATCCTGATTTAACTTTGGTAATTGTTATCTGTCTAGAAAATTATTCATTCCATCTACGTTTTCCAGTTTTGTTGAGTATAGAGTTTTGTAGTGGAATCTGCTGATTTTTTTGCATTTATCCTGTATCTGTTGTTAGGGCTCCCTGTTCATTTCTGATTTTGTGAATTCGGATACTCTCTGCCCTCTGATTAGTCTGGCTAAGGGTTTATCTATCTTGTTGATTTTCTCAAATAACTAGCTCCTGGTTTTGTTGATTCTTTGTATAGCTCTCTTTGTTTCTATTTGGTTGATTTCAGCCCTGAGTTTGATTATTACCTACTGTCTACTCCTTTTGGTTGTATTTGCTTCTTTTGGTTCTAGAGCTTTCAGGTGTGCTGTCAAGTTGCTAGTGTATGCTCTCTCCTGTTTCTTTGTGGAGGCATTCAGAGATTTCCTTTTAGCAATGTTTTCATTGTATCCCATAAGTTTGGATATAGTATGCCTAAATTTTCATTAAATTCTAAAAAGTTTTATTTTTCTTATTTCTTTCCTGACCAAGTTATCATTGAATAGAGAGTTGTCCTGTTTCCAGGAGTATGTGAGTTTTCTGTTGTTTTGTTGCTACTTAAGACCAGCTTTATTGCCTGGTGATCTGATAGGATGCATGCAATTATTTCAGTCTTCTTGTATTGGTTGAGGTTTGTGTTAAATTCAATTATATGTTCAAATTTGGAGAAGGTACGATTAGGTGCTGAGAAAAAATGTATACATTTTATTTTAGGATGGAATGTTCTATAGATATCTGTTAATTTCATTTAGCTCATAACTTCTGTTAGTTTCACTATTTCTCTGTTTAGTTTCTATTTCTACCATCTGTTCATTGGTGAGACTGGGGTGTTGAATTTTACCACTATTATTGTGTGAAGTTAAATGTGTTCTTCGAGCTTTAGTAACATTTCTTTTTCAAATGTAGGTGCCCTTGCATATTTGTATATTCCCTTGCATAATGTATATTTCTATTTTTACCTCTCAAACTTTTATCACCTGAGAACACAACCTTGATGTCTTCAGCTGTTGGGGGCCGACTTTTAGCAGAAAGTGGCTATCAGCTTTGCAGCCATCTTGAGCCATATACCCTGACATGAGACTTGGATTACAATAGCCTACAACAGCTGAGCACACTCTGATAATCTTAGTTTAGATACCTTGGGTGTGTGAGATTAAAGGTGTGTGAGATTAAAGGTGTGTAATTTAAGAGTGACTTAGAAGTGTAGAGATCAGATTTAGAGACAAGACCTAAGGGCATGATTAAAGGTGTGACCAAAAGGCATGGCTTAGAAGTGAGACATACAAAGGCAAGAGGTAGACAGAAGACAGATCAGAGAATCAGACTATAGGTAGAGAATAAGACACTTAGAGGAAGAGAGACTGAAGAATAAACGGGATTGAAACACACTCTGCCTGGTCTCCATTCTTCGAGTCCGTCCTCACTCTCTCTTGCTGAACCCTGACCCTCGGACTGGAGCAGCAGCTTGACCAGGATACAGTGGCCGCCAAACTCGGGGCAGCCGGGGCCTCAACATTTTGCTCAGGCCGCAACATTTTTTGGCCGCCCGAACGTGGGGCTAGTGCGGTTCTCAACATTTTTTGGCCGACCAAAGTGGGCCAGCTTAGGCCCCAACATTCAGCAAAGCTAGATATCATTCATCTTCTACAAATATATATCATACATATATAATATACAAATATTAAAGAGTTGTACAAGTAACAATGCAACAGTGCTGTCATATATCTGATAAAATTCACTACTTTTAGACTTTTTCTTAAAGAGTTTATCACATGCCATTATTATAATTCTCTAAATGATAAAATAGTACTAATCTTTCTTTTAAAAAATCCAGAAATGGAGGAATTATAAACTCTAGTTGAGAATCTTTATGTTGTGACAGTGTCATGGCTACATGTTATGTTAGGCAACCATATGGGTTCACATCAGCCATTTGTCTCTGACTCAAGTACCTGTTAAGACAAATTCTCAATAACCCTCACTAAACCACCAAACCCTCACTAAACCAGTGAGCCTCACTAAAAAATAGACAACCATCACTATCTAGTTGTTACAATATGACTAACTGCTTTTTTTTGCTTTTGCAACTTTCTTATGCAGATATCCAAAGATGTTTTGGATTTCCTTAATCACTTGACAGCACAGAATAAGTTTTACTTGCTTGCATAGATATTCAAGGTGTTTGTATGAATTTCTCCTTTAAATGTCCTTTCTCATACCCCTCCTTTATGACAATCTCAAATTTGGCTCAGTGATTTTTCATCCTTCTAGGAGCTAATCAATATTTTTTAATGTAATTAAACTGAGTCTATATTCATTTACCAAAGGTCACAAATTTTATAGCAACTATTTGCACCTAAGACAACTAGAAAGACAAATCTAGAAGAACTCCTAGTTTACTGAGGTGAACTAGTCACATACTATACAATTCAAGTTAATTCACTCCCACAAAAGAAGTACTTTTTATGAAGAATAAATTAGAAAATTAATTTTCTTAATCATTATATGCTTATTTTGAATATTACCTGAAAAAAAATCAATGTTGGAAGTACCTGCATTTTAAACCTAAATTCAGGTGACAAAACTAGAAGAAATTTATGTACTAAGAGTAAAAAAAAAAGTATAGTTTACTGAGGTCAAGCAATTGCATTACTTTTTTGCCATAGATAGAAATACATTAAGAAGCAACAGAATTAATTTCTGAATCCTCACGGTATACTCTTATTTTTGCATAAATTAGAGTAACTTGACAGTCTTAAAATGTACTTTACAATTACTCAATTTATTTTATGTGTTTGAATGTATTGTTTTCATGTATGTACTTGTACGATGTGTGTGCCTGTTTTACTCAGAATTCTTAAAAGGCATCATATCCTTTGGAATTGGAGATACCAATGGTTCTGAGCCACAACTTCATTGTTGAGAATCAAATCTTGGATCTCTGTTAGAGTAACAATTATTCAACTGCCAAACCATCTCTACAATTCTTTAACGTTTACTATATCAATTCTTGTTAAAAATACAAAATGCTTGAAAAATATACATTGCAACCAAAATATACATCTTGGCATTTTGATTTGTTTTGTTTTGTTTTTTACTTATTCAGTTAATATCTCTTTCACCACTCTCCTCTTGGTCACCCTTCCCACAATCCTTCCCACCACTCCCCCTTCACTTCCTCTGAGAGGGTGATCTCTGTGAGTCAGCTGCTGGGTGGAGCCCCTCAGTAGACAACATGCTCCTGTCTGCAAACATTACAGAGTATCATTAATAGTGTTAGAAACTGATGCTTCACCATTAGATGGGTCTCAAGTTGGGCTGGTTATTGGTTGCCACTTCCCTCAGCCTCTGCTCCATTCCCTGTGCCTGAATTTCTTGTACATTGGATAAATTTTGGTTTGAACATTTTGAGGATATGTTGGTGTCTCTTCCATTCTACTGGGGATTCTGCCTGGATACAGCAGGTGACCTCTTCAGGTTCCATGTACCCAAATGCTGAGAGTCATAGCAGAAGTAACTCCCATTGATTTTTGGGATCCTCCCTTACCCCAGGTCTCTGTTTCATCTTGGAAATACCCTCTATCTCCCCAACAATTTCCTTTCCTTTCTTTCATTCATTTCCATGGACATCGAGCCAGCTCTTTTGTTCCTCCCCACACCTGATCCTGAAGCCCCACCACATTCTGCTCACTATCCCCTCTCCTTCCCATATCTCTCCCTCCATCTGCCACTTATGACTATTTTCCCCTACTAAGTGAGATTCAAGCATCCTTCTTTTTTTTTTTTTTTAACTTTTTGAGTCTGTGGAAGGTATCATGAGTAGCCACAATTTTATGGCTAGTAGCTGATTATAAGTGCGTACATACCATGCATGTTCTTTTGAGATGGGATTACTCCACTCAGGATGATATTCTCAAGTTTGATGCATTTAATTGTAAGTTCATGATGCATTTGTTTTAAAAGTTCCAGGGTAGGGGGATACCCAGAAGGGCCCCACCCACTCAGGGGAGAAAGAGAGGAGGCTGGGGAAAAGATAGTGGGAGAAGATGACTAGAAAGGGAGCATTGAGCTGGATGCAAAGTAAAATACTTTATAAATAAATTAGAATATTTTAATTATATACCTTAATGGATTTCATTGTGTGATTTTCATATACAATTCATCTTATCTTATTCATCCCATTATTCTTATTTTACATCCTATTTATGCTTCTAATCCCTTTCTTTTTTCCACATAGTTCTTTTCTCTTTTCTCCTTCCTTCTTACTTCCTTCTATCCTGTCTTAGTTAAGGTTTTACTGCTGTGAATATCATGTCCACTGCAACTCTTTTAAGAACAAAATTTAATTGGAGCTGTCTTACAGGTTCAGAGTTTCAGTTCATTGTCATCAATGTGGGAACATGACAGCATCCAGGCAGGCATGGTGCAGGAGGAGCTGAGAACTCTACATCTTCATTTGAAGGCTACTAGCAGAATACTAACCTCCTGGCAGCTAGGACAAGGGTATTAACCCATGGCCACAGTGACACACCTACTGCAACAAGGCCACATCTCCTATTAGTTTCCCTCCCTGGCCCAAGTATATAGAAACCACCACTTTCTACCCCCTGGCCACCATAGGCTTTTACAAACATATGAATCTATGGGAGCCATACTTAAACAGATCATAATGAAAAATACATTTAATCCAACTTCCAAAGTCCTCATAGTCTATAGCAGTCTCAACAATGTTAAAAGTCCAAACTTCAAGGTTTCTTCTGAGATTCATCCAATCACTTAACTATAATCCCAAAGCAAGACAGGAAACCAGATATACAAACTTTTTATTTTACTTTATTTATTTATTTATTTATTTATTTATTTATTTATTTATTGGTTTTTTGAGACAGGGTTTCTCCGTGTAGTCCTGGCTGTCCTGGAACTCACTCTGTAGATGAGGCTGGCCTCGAACTCAGAAATCCGCCTGCCTCTGCCTCCCAAGTGCTGGGATTAAAGGCGTGTGCCACCACCACCCGGCAACAAACTTTAAACTCTGTATTTCCATGTGTGCTGTCAAATTGGTCTTTAGATCTCTAACACTCTTTTCATCTTTGATGAGTGCAGAAAACTTCTTTCTCCTGAGCTGTTTCCACTCCCTGTTAGCAGCTTTCTTCAGCAATAGCTCATGGCTCTGGCATTTCAAACATCTTGGAGTCCCCAAGGCAATGGCAATGCTTCAGCTTCTTTAATATAATGGAATTTCACCCATTATATTTTGATCAAATCTGTCTCTCTCAACTAATTCTTCCCAGATAAACCACACCCATCACATAGTCATCTATTTTTTGTTTCCTGATTTATTTATTTACTTTGATTTTTTTGAGACCAGGTTTTTATAGCCATGGCTATTGTGGATTTAAAATATACTCCAGGCTGAAAGAAAATTCCCAAAGATCTACATGTCTCTGGCTTCTGAGTTTGAGATTAAAGGCACTCATAACCATATTTGACTCATTTTCTAATGTCCATCCAGGTTAACTATTTTTTGGTCAAAGTTTAAGATGAGAGGCGATCTACTAGCATCTAATCTACTTTCTAGAAAACACATACTAACAGAAAACTGCCTTTCTCTGCCGCCTTCTGAGTTCTGAGATTAAAGGATTCATCACCATACTTGACTCATTTTCCTAAGTCCAGAAAATTTAATTATTGTTAACTATTTTTCTTAGATGGGTGATCATCAATTAGCATCTAATATACCTTCTGGAGAACACAAACTTAGGGAAAACTATCTCTCAGTGTTCTGGCAATTATCAATTACCAATAGCCTTTCACCTAGTGGTGGTGCTTTGTAGTCATTTTTCATCATTGCAGCAAATTTTTTTCTGCCTACTGGATGCTTACATTCTGTGCACTCTGTTATTACTGCCATAATTTAATATGTGAAAATATCCTGATGTGTACAGAAGTAAAAACGTTTCTTTTGTCATTAATAATCTATAGATCATTAGCTATTTCTGTGCTTTCTCATCCTAAGCCTTTGGAAGTGTGCCCACAATACATTGTTCCGACTATGACTGAACACATTGCAACCTCCTTTTCCTGACATCATGATAAGTTGTGAGTTTCTATGTTGGGTGCTGCTATTTACTGCAAAATGTAATTACACTTTTCTTATATTTTAATTATGAAATGTGATATTGACTCAATTATGAAGTGTCAATTTTGAGACACTTAATCCAGTTTCCAGAATCTACCAAGAATCTGGTGACACAAATTGTCCTTAGCCACATACGCATGCACTTTGACATATTTAAACAAAACTCTTTCCCTTTCTCTCCATTTTCTCTCTCTCTGTCTCTATCTGTCACTCTCTGTCTCTGTCACTCTCTCTCTCCATCTATCTCTATCTCTACATACGTGTTTGCTTGTGTGTCTTCTGTGTGTCTATGTTTACCGGCATATATATACACATACTTGAATATACATATGAATATATATTTAAATATATACTAATATAGTAATAGGTAATACATATGTATTATTTCTTTCTCAATCAATTTGTGGACACCGACACTATCTAAGGTCTCCATCTCTTCCTGGAGATGTCCCTTACTTCCCCTTCTGTAGGTTTTATATTTCTATTCATTCTTATGGCCATCTGTTCATGTCCCCCTGCCCCTTCCCACTTAAGGCCCCAATTCTCCCCATTCCCCTCCCACTTCTCTCTCTCACCCAGTTCCCTTCCTTCATCTGCCTTTCAGCACCATTCCATTACCCCTTTCAAGTAAGCCTCAAGCTAACTTGCTTCTCCTGTTCTTCCTGTCAGCCACCTGGGTTTTTGGAGTATAGTATGGGCACCCTGTATTTTATGGGTAATATCCTCTAATGAGTGAATACATACTGTGCAAATCATTTTGAAACTGGGTACCCTCACTCTGGATGATATTCAGAAGATCCATGCATTAGCCTGAAGAATTCATGATGTCTACATTTATTTTTATAGCTGAATAGTATTCCATCGTGTAGATTTACATTTTCTTTATCCATTCGTCAGTTGAGGGACATCTAGGTTAGTTCAAGTTTATGACTGTTACAAATAAATCTGCTAGAACATAGTTGAGCAAGTGTCTTTGTGGGATGGTAGAGCATCTCTTGAATGTATGCCCAGGAGTGGTATAGCTGGGTCTTGCAGTATAACTATTTACCAGTTTTCTGAGAAATTTCCAAATTGATTTCCAAAGTGGTTGTACACATTTGCACTCCCACCAGCAATGGAGGAATATTCAGCTTGTTTCACATCCTCTCCATAATGTGTTAACTCCTGTTTTTGATCACCCATTCTAACCAGTGGAAGATGGAAACTCAGTGTTGTTTTGATTTGCATTTCACTGTTGACTAAGGATTTTGAACATTTCTTTAAGTGCTTCTTGACCATTCAAGATTCATCTGTTGACAATTCTGTTTAGCTCTATGCTCCAGTTTTTAACTGGGTGATTTGGGATGTTTGAATTTAACTCCTTGAGTTCTTTATAATTTTTGAATATTAGCTTTCTGTCAGATGTGGGGTTGGTGAAAATCCTTTCCCATTCTGTAGGCTGCTATTGTTTCTTATTGACAGTGTTCTTGTCTTGATCAAAGGTTGACACCCTTGATCCATTTGGAGTTGAGTTTTGTGAAGGGTGATAAATATGAATCTGTTTTCATTCTTCCACATGGAGATATCAGTTAGACTAGCATAATGTGTTGAAGATGCTCTTTTATGGTATGGTTTTGGCTTCTTTGTCAAAAAACAAATGTCTGTATGTATGGGGGTTATTTCTGTTTATTTTTTTTTTTATTATTTCTCACTGATCAATGTGTCTTTTGCTATACCAATACCATGTAGCTTTATCACTATTGCTCTGTAGTACAGCTTGAGGTCAGGAATGATGAATCTGCTTTCAGTTATTTTATTGTTCAGGACTGTTTTGTTTATTTTGGTTTTATTATTTTTCCATATGAGGTTGAGAATGATTGCTAGAAAGAGGAACACTCCTCCATTGTTGGTGGGATTTCAAACTGGTCAAACCTCTCTGGAAATCAATCTGGAAGTTCTTCAGAATATTAGAAATAAATCAACCTGAAGACCCAGCTATACTACTCTTGGGCATATACCAAAAGATGACCTACCATGCCACAAGGGTATGTGTTCCACTATGTTCATAGCAGCCTTGCTTGTGATAGCCAGAAGCTATCCAAATGTCCCACAAAAGAGGAATGGATACAGAAAATGTGGTTCATTTACACCATGGAATACTACTCAGCTATTAAGAATGAAGACTTCATGACTTTTGCAAGCAAATGGATGGAACTAGAAAACATCATCCTGAGAGAAGTAACTCAGACCCAAAAAGACATGCATGGTATGTACTCACTAATAAGTGGATATAAGCCAATGAAAGTCTTACAAGGGGCAACATTTAATTGGGGCTGGCTTGCAGGTTCAGAGGTTCTCTCTATTACCATCAAGGCGGGAGCATGGCAGCATCCAGGCAGGCATGTTGCAGGCAGAGCTGAGAGTTTCATATCTTTATCTGAAGGCTGCTAGCTGAGTACTGGCTTCCAGGCAGCTAAGATGAGGGCACACAGTGGTAAACGTCTACTCCGACAGGGCCACACCTTCTAATAGTGCCACTCTTTGGGGTGAGCATACACAAACCATCATAGAAAACTTTCTTAAAAGGTAATAAATAATATGAAACATAATTCAGGGTATACAAAAGGTTGGTATAGGCATCAAGTAAGAAAATACAGGATCATATCAATATTAATTGCTTTCATGATGCAGGTATAATTATCACTCTCTTCTGCTCTACTTGACATTATATTTATATGCAATGTAGAACAAAGGTATTATACATGAAGGTATAACACTAAAAAACATAGTAAAAATAACAGTTGTAATAATAGCCTTTAGGAGAGACAAACATCTTATCTACCCACAAATTCCTCTGCTTGTGACATCACATATCTTATCAATATTGACTTTATTACTTCTACTGTTTATACAGTTCTTTATAGTATTGAAATATTGAAAGTGAGAAGCATTAAAAACCTTTTATCTTTGTTTTAGATTTAATACTTTTCTTTTGGGTAGTTTATTTCATTTCAAAATTTATCAAAGATTGGTCTTAAGTAACAATATTTTTTAAGTGTTATTTGTAACTAACAATTTGATGTGACCTATTATTTTGTCTTAATCAATTTCAGTATAGAGATGTAAGAGGATAGTTTTGGAGCCAGAAAGGTGTGCTCTGAGGGAGCCAGTCTGTAGCAAGAGTGAGGTCAAGACCTGTTCCAATCCTGAAAATCTCATCCTGAGATCAGCAAGAGTATGACTGTTTTCCAACTTGCTCTGGGCCTGCATGTACCAATGCACAAAGGTCTTATGTCCCACCTCTAATACCATTGAGGCAGTTACTTAGTCTGGTGGCAAAATTACTGCTCAAATATTCTCTCTCACTATGAGGATACGGAAGCACCTGGAATTCTTCTTTGTGCAAATGAAGCATTCCTGGCATTTCAGTCACAGCTAATGATCTATACTCACTCCCCCACCCCTGGAAAACCCCTATCTCCTCTCCAAAGTTTATATAAGTCTTCTTATCTTCAATAAACAAGAGCTGTTTTGCTGAAAACCATCACTGGAGAAGGTCATTTATCCAACACCAAGTTCTTTTATGCAAACCAAGTTCTTCTTCAAACCAACTGGCCCAGCTACACTTCATTCTTTGAATTCCAGCCTTGTGTACAAGGGATCCTGGATACTATCAGGGCAGATGCAAAGCCAGTCCAGTAGATAGTTAAATTACATAAGAGATAAGATAAGAATATGTTATAATTTAAATTCCTCCCTTGGGAGAATTGCACCAAGAAAGGCTAATTCCAGTGTCCAGTCAGAAATGTAACTGGAGGAAAAAAGAAACCATCCCTCACTGAAATTTTTCTACCCAAAATATGTCTTATCTATAAGAAATGCAGGGACAAGAATGTAGCAAATATCCAGGGAATATCAAAACAATAACCTGGCCAACTTGAGACATATCCCATGGGCAGGCACCGATCCCTGACATGATTAATGATACTCTCTTATGCTTCCAGAGAGAAACCTTGGATGACTCTCATCTTAGAGGCTCTACACAGCATGAGACAGAATCAGATGCAGAGACCCACAGCCAAACATTAGTTGGAGCCCAGGGAATTTTTTGAAGATTTGGGGGAAGAATTGAGGGCCAAGAAGGGGATAATAAATCTACAGAAGGATTATCAGAAACATCTAACCTGGATGCTGGGGTCTCTCATAGAGACTTAACCACCAATTAAAGGCCATACATTGGATGGACTTAGGGTCCCTCCAACATGTAGCAGATGTGGAGCTCAGGCTTCTTGTAGATCCCACAACAACTATCGTGGAGCCTGACCCTTAATCTGTTGCTTATGTGTGGAATCCATTTATTTGCTGGGCTTCTTTTTTTGCCCTCAGTGCAAGAGAATGCACATAGCCCTTCATAGACATGAGGTGGCATTGTAGGGGATACTCAATGGAGACTCTACCCTCTTAGAAGATGAGGAGAAGGAGATGGGGGAAGGACTGTGTAACAGGCAGACCAGGAAAGGGTTCAGAGATTGAGATGTAAAATGAATAAATATATAAATGAATTGAAAAGAAGTGAATTAAGTGAGAACATGTAATCATGCAATGCCATATAACCTAGAGATAGAAAAGTGAGGGCTACCCGGTTTTCCAATTCTAGCCACTCCAATAAGTCAAAACTCGGGTGTGAAAGGCTACAGGGAGGGAAAGGCTACAGGGGTCCCTACCTCTCTCCCCCATCCTGCAGTTGCTTTCTTCTCCCTCAAATTGGGGACTGCAGTATCCTCATTTGGGCCTTTCAGCTTGTTAGCCTTCTTGAGTTCTGTGGAGTGTATCCTGGATATTCTGTACTTCTGTGGCTAATATTGACTTATTGAGTATATACCATGCACAAAAGACAGGGTATCTAATGGAGGGATGGGATTGCCACCCAACAGTCAAAAACTCTGACCCAGAATTGTTCCTGTCTGAAAGAAATGCAGGGACAAAAGTGGAGAAGAGCCTGAGGAAAAGGAGATCCAGTAACAGAGTCAAATTGAGATCAAGCTCAGGGGGAGGCCCAGGGCCCTGACACTGTTACTGATGCTGTGGTGTGTTTGCAGACAAGAGCCTAGCATGGGTGCCCTCTGAGAGGCCCAATAAGAAGCTGAGCCAGAGCTGGGCGGTGGTGGTGCACGCCTTTAATCCCAGCACTTGGGAGGCAGAGGCAGGCGGATTTCTGAGTTCGAGGCCAACCTGGTCTACCAAGTGAGTTCCAGGACAGCCAAGGCTAAACAGAGAAACCCTGTCTCGAAAAACCAAAAAAAAAAAAAAAAAAAAAAAAAAAAAAAAAAAAAAAAAAAAAAAAAAAAAAAGAAGCTGAGCCAGATGCAAATACTATCACCTAATCAATAGACAGAATCCAGGGACCCTGTGGTTGAACTGGGGAATGCTGGAAGAAGCTGAGGAGGAGGGTAGGCCCATGGAAAAACCAGAAGTCTCAACTGACCTGAATCCCCAAGATCTCTCAGGCACTGAGCCACCAAGTAGGCAGAATCCACCAGCTGATATGAGGCCCCTACACATATACAGTAGAGGACTGCCAGTTCATCATAGAAGATGCACTTATCTGTTGAGAGACTTAGGGCCCCAGAGAGTAGAGGAGAGGTCTGGTGTGGTGGGGGTGGGCACATCCTCTTGGAGACAAGGGGAGGAGGTATATGATGTGGAACAGCAGAAAGGTGAACTGGGAGGGGGATAAAGTCTGGATTATAAGAAATAATTAAAGGATAATAAAAAAACATAAAATTTTTAATTGTAATTTCATATGGTAACAATAAGTTTTACTCTGCCCCAAAACAAACTAATACAAAAACCAAACCCCACCCCCCCCCAAAAAAAAACCTTGAATAATAAAACAGAAGGAATTATCAGGATCCCAGATTTCACTGACACAGCTGTAGTGTCAAAATTATACAATATGGCATAAACATAATATATAGATCAACTGAATAGAAATGAGGACTCATGTAAAATCCCACACTAATGCAGTCATCTGCTGATCAAAATTTTAAAAATTTTCACTAAACAGTACTGATCAATTTGGATAGCTACAGACAGAGTAATAAAATCAGATCTCTATTGATTACCCTCCAGAACTCAACTGCAAATGGATCAAGGACAGTAACATAAGACCTGATGTCCTAACTCTGACAGAGGAGTAATTAGGGAATAAATTTGAACTCATTAATGTAAGACAAGACTTTTTGAACAGGACATTTTATATCTTAGGAATACAGTAAAAATGAATGAGTGTATCTGTGATGGTTTGTATATGCTTGGCCCCAGGAGTGGGACTGTTGGGAGGTATAGACTTGTTAGAGTAGGTGTGGTCCTGTGGGTGTGGCCTTTGATACCCTGTGCTAGCTGCCTGGGAACCAGTATTTTGCTAGGAGTCTTCAGATGAAGATATAGAACTCTCAGCAGCTCCTGCACCACGACTACCTGGATTCTACCATGCTCCTGCCTTGATGATAATGGATTGAACCTCTGAACCTCTTAGCAAGCCACAATTAAATGTTGTCTTTTATAAGACTTGCCTTGGTCATAGTGTCTGTTCACAAGAATAAAACCCTAACTAAGACAGAAGTTGGTACCAGGGACTGGGGTATTTTGTGATAATCTAATCGAGCTTTTGTTTGGAAAAATGTGGATTTGGGTACTTTGAATTTGGAAAAGAGTAGAATGCTATAAATGAGGCTTAATGGGCTATATTAGTAGGAATATGGAAGACATTGTTGCTGAGTATGATTTGAACTGTGTAGACCTGGCCCAAGAAGTTTCAATGGAGAAGAATTTCAGACTGTGGCCTAGAGACTGTTTTTGTACTATTTTGGTGAAGAACATGACTGCTTTTTGCCCTTGTCTGAAGAGTCTACCTGAATCTAAGGGAAAGAGATTTATATTAATTGCATTGACAAAGGAAATCTCAAAGAAGCCCAGCAGCAACTTTATTCTCTGGTTAAGTCTCATGAAGAGCATTTTAAACAAGCATAGCAAGCTGAAAATGGAAAAATATAAAATATGTGGTTTGAGTCTTAAAGGGGCACCAAGAAGTGAAATATAGCTGAATTCTGTGTTCAAAGGTATTAAATTGAATTAAGGTAATAGTGACCTTGGGGCAAGATCCTAACCAAAAGTTTTAGGTCCGGACATGGATGTACAAACATTTAATCCTAGGAGGCAAAGACAAGCAGATTCTTGAGCTCAAAGCCAGACTAGAACAGAGTAAGTTCTAGATGAAGAAAAACTTAATTATAGGCTTGGTGGACCACACCTTTAATACCAGTGCTTAGGAGACAGGTATGCAGATCTTTGAGTTCAAAGTCAGTTTACAGAGGAAGTTCCAGAACAGCCAAGCTTTGGCAGTGAAAGAATTAGAAAATAGGAAACTGGTGACAATATAATGTCCTGTAAAACCCACACGAAGGGTGGACCTCACCCAAGCCTCAGGAATTTTCGGCCACCCATTAATTCACAAGACACTGAACTTGATGCAATCAGCAAGAGGTATATTTTAATCAGTATACTGAGGTCAAGACCCACGACCCATGCAGGGGCAGTGGGGTCTGACCCTGGGGCTTTGGAGACACAGAGAATTTAAAGCCAAACACCACAACTCAGGGGGAAAACCACAACCCAGGGGGAGTGAAGGAGGGTTATTGGAGAGCACCTGTGGAAAGTCCCAGCCCATTATTCAGTTTGTGACATGGTGCAAGGAAGAGTCATGGGGAACATTTTGTATAGACTATTCTCTAAGAGCCTGTACATAATCAACCATCTATCTTGTGGTCAGCCAACTTCCTGAAACACAGAGCTCACGACCAAGTTGACCTGCACTCTTGGTTCTGCTTGCCTGTTAGGAGTTTTTGAAAAAATTTAACACTTTCAATACAAAGGGTCATGTTCCAGCCCCAGGAAATAGCAGAACTCTGCAGCTTCAGCCATGTGGCTCTTGGTTTAGAGTGAAAAATAGAAGGGACTACTGGGACAATTGATGCTGGCTATCTGGTACTAAGAAATTAGTGGTGATTAAGAAACAAATAGCAAGCCAGGCGGTGGTGGCACACGCCTTTAATCCCAGCACTTGGGAGGCAGAGGCAGGCAGATTTCTGAGTTCTAGGCCAGCCTGGTCTACAGAGTGAGTTCCAGGACAGGCAGGACTACACAGAGAAACCCTGTCTCGAAAAACAAACAAACAAACAAACAAACAGAAAAGACCAGCATCACTGAGGTGAAATCTTCTGGGTAGTGTTTTCTGAGATCACAAATAAGCTGCATTCCAGAGATAATCAAAGTTGTACCTGGTACTCAGCTGTCCTTGGTATTGTATAAGAGTCACCCAGGTGGTACTGGTTTTGAAGACATAAAGGGTTCATTGAGAGCAGCTGAGGCTTGGCACTGTGAGAAACCATAGAAAGTCATTGGTTTAGGTGCAGCCTCAGTTGTATTTTACAGCCCAGGACTGAAGGGGTCATGCAAAGAATCTGAGGCTAACTTAGCACAATGAAGGGAGCCTATGAGAGGCTATTGGTGAAGCCTATTTGAATTGAAAGACCCAGCATATTGGAGATGCCAATACAATAGGCTAATCACCAAGAACAGCAGTTGCAATGGAGTGAATTAACCTGAGCTTATATGCTACAGTGGGAAGAGCTGGAGAAGTGAAGCCAGTCCTTTGGAAGTGCCCAGAAGATCATGGGTAGATCTAAGTCATTAAAATGAGAGGCTGTAACATTGAGGCTGCCTTGGGGATGCCAAGATTTTTGAGATGCCAGGCCATAGGATATCTCCTGAGTATTTCAATTAACAGGGTATAGAACCAGCCCTACAGAAAGACAATTGTTGCAGTCAACAAACATGAAAAAGGAGTTGGATATCTGAGGAACACTTTGACATCAGACATGGAGATGTAGAGTTTGGATGTTGTCCAGCTGGTTTCCTGTCTTGATATTTCCTGTCCTGATATTTGAAAAGAAGAATTAAAAAAAAAATGTGATAGGGAATCAAAGAGCCTACAGCAAAGTAAATTGCCATTAAAAAAAAATGTATTCTCAGGATGGAAATTCTCTATAGTCCTAAAACTCAGACACAGATTTCATTCTTTCTTGCCCTTAAAACCACAAGTCAAGTGAACCTTGAAGGAGTTAAAAAAAAAAAAAAACTATATGGCACTGTGACAAAACAGGAACATTGATGGAACCCCTACAAAAAGATCTTAGTATATTGCAAAGGTATAAAGAATATAAAGGGACTGTGCCACTTTTGAAGGCTATAAACCATCATCTCAAAGCCAAATCCTATCCCTGGTTTCTAAACGGGTGCTCTAATGTATGCTCTACTTCAGAGACCTAGGAAGAATAATGCAGAACCCTGTCAGTTAGTACATCAGATTATACACAAATTAACACAATGCTTAAAGATCAATGGGAATCCTGCAATGATACTCTGACATAAAAAAAAAAAAAAAAAAAAAAAAAAAAAAAAACAGATGGAGCGAAATATTTGCCATGAGCACAACAGGCAGATTTAAAAGTAAAATTGATTTATTAGACTATTGTGTATATGATATTTATATTTCATTCTGTATAGGTACCTTTTCTTTCACATACTTTTTATTTCAGTTACACTACAATTTATATAACAAAGTGGGCTTTATTAGTCGAAGTGTAGAAGCTGGTTGCTCTTTAAAATATCCCTTCACTGTGAGAGTTACCGCATTTATATTCTTCAGCCACAAAGGAGGGGGCAGTACTTCTGGCAACAGTAACTGCAGATCCTTCCTTCAGTGATGGTCATTAGCACTTCTTGATTGACCCAGGAAATGTGCTATTTTTCATTAGGGCTGAGCAACTAGCTCTGTCCAGGGGTGTGGTAGGGGTTAGCCTGATCAGATGCAGTTAGTGTCAGCAGGTGAATCTTGTTGGCATCTGAATGCAGGTAATGCTCAGAAGTCAGCAAGAAGACAGCCCCATCCCACCTTAGGTTTCTTTTGAATGTAAGACAAAATTTTCCTCCTTAAATCAACCACTCCTCTTAGAATGATTGCTTATCAAAATTATCAAACTGATGTAAAGTCCAACAAACTCTGTTTTTTTTTTCTTTTTTAATAAATCCTGTCTTGTGAGAGACCAGGGAATAAACTCCTACTCTAGAAAGAAAATCACAAAATTCACCAGAGCAAACAGCCTATTGCCCTCCCACTCCCAAATAGCCAGTCAGGTTATATTAGCAGAGTCAACGTACATGTATATCTTAAGACATTCTGTTCATCAGGTGGTTTTGGCCTCATGTTTTGTTACTGCACAGCATGCCAGAAATACAGTTTTAAAACTTGCTGACCAGTATGGAAATTCCAAGTTCACTGTAACCACTAGAAAAACCCTGAAACCCTTGACTGGGGGCTCTTACTCTCACATATGTGACAGGGACTCTGGGAGACCTTGATAATAAAGAGATCATAATAAAGAGCCTTATATTTTTACATTGGAATTGGTTTCAATATGATCTTTTGGGGTCCCTGCAACTTGTGCATAGCACTGTAACCTACCACTTAAAAAGGTCTGTTTACATTGTTTGTTGATGTTGAACTTTGCTTTGTAACTTTCTACCTACATCCAATAAGGCATGCCTTTCCTAGAATAAACGCAATTCTGTTCCTAATGTGTCTTTTCCCTCTCATATATACTTACATGAAGCATGGCCTTGATCCAAAGTTTAATTCTTGTTCTTTAGTATTAGTTGTATTCAATTTCTATTGTCTTATGTTTAAGGTTTTCTATCAATTTTTGTCTTTATTTATTTTCTCTTTCAGTGTATCTCCTCATTTCCCTTAAACCACTTCATGCAGGTCTCCCAGTATCTTACCTTCCACCCAGATCCACTCCTCCTGGCATTCCCTTCAAAAAAATAATAAATTTAAAGAGAGAGAGAGAGAGAGAGAGAGAGAGAGAGAGAGAGAGCAAGAGAGAGCGAGAGCTTGTTTCCCAAAGATGTGTCAGGAGAACATCTGACCTTAGCATAAAAAGTTACACTTAGGGTAGGATGAAAACCTATCATTAAGGGTAGGCGAAGAAACCATCAGCGATTTAATGGCTTCTGGATGAAGTAATTGAAAGAGGGTCTTATGATGGACGGTATGTTTCCTTGTTAACAATTATTTTTAAATCGCATTCCTAGACTGTTCTGATGAGTGGATTCAGAACCTCAGCAATTCGTAAAAGATGCTTCCTAGACAATATACTGACTGTTATAAACCCACATTACAGCTGAGAATGTCCTTTTCCTTTGAGTACGCTCAACAACTCCTAGTTAAGATCCTACTGCAGCATCCTGCTACAGTCCCTAGAAAGGCTACTGGAAGTCATAAAAGCACTGCGCTGATTTGAGTGGTGCCCCGCCCCCAGCTCCCTGGCCTCAGTCTAGAGAAAATGAAGTGAAACTACAAGGACCAAAGTTCCTTTCGGTTTTCAACTTCCTCTGGTCGCAAGCATAGACGAGACAACTCCCTTCATTAACTTACCATAGGTGATGCAACACAACACAGTGGTTTGCTTTTCCAGTTTCCACATTCAGGATTTTGTTGATTGAATCATGAATTTGCAATTATTACTCATATTACAAGTCCCGCGTTTTCTTTTCTTTCTTTTCTTTTTTTCTCGTGAATGTCATTTTCTTCAGATTTAGATTTACAAATTTGCCCCAAAGAAAGATTTGCTTTTGTAAATAAGGAAGTAAAGAGTTCAGCTTTAATTCAGGGATTATGGGAGTCATGAGTGACTTTGCACAGTTATAAAATGAAATTTTTCCATGGCATTTTTAGGAGATTTGTATGCTTTTTTAATGTAAATATAAATGTGATTCTTTAAGTGGAATCTGGATGTCTAACACAGGACATGCTTTGAATTATGCAGTTTTTAAATATACCTGCCAATATTTATCTAAACACAGAAGTAGGAGACAACGTTTCATAGGAGATAGTTCATTCAATACCATCTAATTTGTCCTCAAGTATGCCAATTGCAGGATTTGGCAGGATGATCTCAGCTACTTTAAATGATTTTGCATGTGGTTTTTTGTTTGTTTTAATATTCATTACTCTTCTTAGACTGTCAGTAAAGCAGTTAGTTATGATATCAAAGAAACTTCAACATAGTCTTCTTGTGAAGACACTTTGATTATATCAGAGTATAGCATAGGATCTTGGCAATTCACTTATAACCAAAGAGCAAGTGCAGGTCCAGTAGATGGAAAATAATTAAACATGGAGGAAGACTATCTCAAGAAGGATCAGTGATAAGAAATCATCTTGAGAAGAGGAGGGATGAGAAACATACTCAGATATGCAGACAGGTAGATTCTTGCTCATAGAAAAATTATTCTTATTAAATAGACTTTTATATGAAAATATACATACATCCTAAATAAAAGACTCTGCATCCTGGATAAAAACTGATTGAGAAATGAAACGACCTCATTTTTAGGACATTTAAGTGTTTTGTTGTTGCTGCAGTTCTTGTTTCTGCTGTGATGTTTCTTCTTAAACTTTCAGGATCTATATGTAGAGCTTTATCTGTTTGTAAAATGCTCTACTTGTGTTTAACAGTGTCATTTCCATAATTCAAGTTTTTTTTAAATGAAGATCTTTCCTTTTCAAGCATACCTCCTCTATCCAATAAGCAACACTAATATTTTTCATGAATTCTATCATCAAATGTGAATTGTGCCTAAAGTGATTTATTTTATTCTAATTTTCAACATCATCATATCAAAATAATATTAAATGTCAAATTTCTTGAAAATTCCTTTTCACTGAAGTTCCCAATACAGGTGGGGAGGTATCCTGATCAGTTGTAGACAGTCTTAAGAGCCAGGGGAATTCTGGAGCCAGGGGAAAGAATTATGCCCCGTCCTCATAAATAACATGGGGTGACAAAAATTGTGTGAATATGTTCCGTAATTCAGTCTAACATTTCTGTCTGAATAGTATGCTTTCTTTGGGCTTTCCATAGTTTCCTCCTAGAACCAAGAATTGTGGGACATAATTGTATAAACTATTGTCATCTGATGAATAAAGTACTTTCTCTTATCTAAGTAGAAATAGTACATGTCTCTAGGCTCTTGCAGGGAGTCTTCAACATGTGGACACAATTTTTTTAGTCTTCAGTATCATCTGAAGGTTATAGCAGCTTTCAAAACATTTACCTTACATTTTAAGGAGGCCAAGTTTTTTTTAAATTTTTTTATTGGATACTTTATTTACATTTCAGATGTTATCCCCTTACCCCATTTCCCCCTCCTCCTGCTTCTATGAGGATGTGCCCCCACCTACCCCCACTACCACCTTCCCACACTTGAATTCTCCTACACTCGGCATCCAGCCTTCATGGGACTAAGGATCTCCTCTCCCTCCTATGCTCAACAAGGCCATCCTCCCTACATATGCAGCTGGAGCCATGGGTCCCTCCCTATGTGCTCCCAGGCTGGTGGTTTAGACCCTGGGAGCTCTGGTTAGTTGGCACTGTTGCTCTCCTCATGGGGCCACAAACACTTTCAGCTCCTTCAGTCTTCTAACTCCTCCATTGGGAACCCCTTGATCAGTTCAATGGTTAGCTGTGAGCATCTGCCTCTAAATATGTCAGACTCTGGCAGACCTCTAAGGAGACAGTTATATCAGGCTCCTGTCAGCACTACAGCATTGTAGTTTCACTGTCTACTTTTCTACTAGGAATGACTATTTGAAAGGTATCTTTAAAGTTCAAGATGGCAGAAGTATCTTTCAGCAAGGTTTAAACTTCTACAGTGCTGGCAGGAGCTTCAGAGGAACTGATCTGCAGTAGCACAGCCTGTTTAAGAGTGGTCATCCACTTTTTCCAGTATAACATGAACTGATATATTACCATACTTATTGCCTGAATCCTATATTGAAGCAAATTTAACCACACAGAGAGAGCTTCTGAAAGTTCTACCATGGGATAGGAAGCAGAGTGTTTCCATATGCATTCAAAGCCACTTTTTATTTTTGCAGATTTTTTTCCTTCCATGATTTCATAGTGCACAGTGCAGAATGTCTGAATTCAAAATACATTTAGTAATTCCTTATGCATTTCCCTTTGCCATGTAGACTCTGACTTGCAGAAAAAGATATTAGTAAGTCAATATCATATTTACAATTATTAGAAAATAATTGAAGGTACAAACATTTGAAATCAGGAGGCTTTCTACATTTTTCTTCGTACTTTCATTTTCATATTCAGCAGGCATCTCAATCACCAAGGGTTAAACATGCATAGAAGAGCCTGAGTGATGTTTCTGCTTATAAAAATAAGCACTGCTGTGCAAGAGGACTTCCCATAACTCACATCAGAAATCTCAAACTATATGTTACTGCAGATCTAGAAACATATAGCTTTTGGCACATACACATATTCTCTCTCTCTCTCTCTCTCTCTCTCTCTCTCTCTCACACACACACACAATCACACACATACACACACATACACACACACAAACACACACACACAAGGAGAGAACAGACAGAGACTAAGTTATACACAGAGACAGAAATGGAGACAGAGAAAAAATATACACCCATGATTAACATTAATAAAATCAAACTATCTGTGGTTGCCCATAATTTTACTTCTAGTACTTAAGGGGCAGAAGCTGGTAAATCTCTGAGCTCAAAGGCAGCCTGACCTAAAAAGTGAGTTCTGAGTCAGCACATTTTAATGAGTAACACCCTGTCTAGAAAGCAAGCAAACAAACAAACAAATAAATAAATAAAAATCTCATAGCAACAAAATTTAAATAATGAAAAAAATTTCATCAGCGAATCATAAATTGATGCTTCCATTAAACAACAAATATTATTTTCATGGTAAGAGTTTCATTTACATTATCACATAGGAAATTAAAAAAAAAATACACCTAATCAAATAAAACCTCCATAAAGCAGAAAGTTGTTAAGGCAGCATTTTTTTGTTATTTAGTGATTTCTCCTGATAGTATGACAAGTATCTAGGGCTTTTGTACATTCCCTAGTTGGGCCACATTTTTTTTCTAAGCACTCTTTATTTCCTTTGTATAGAGATAAAATAGTGAATATAAATCAATATTATGTAGTCACCATTGACAGCAAAGCATCTTGAATTTATTTCTGACCAATTTATATAGGGGTTTATGATGTCTCTCCTCTTCCATATTAGCAATAGGAAAGCTTAAACTCATGGCTGCCTGCCTTTTGTCATTAGCTTTCAAAAGGATTT
Source organism: Arvicanthis niloticus (assembly GCF_011762505.2). Lineage (NCBI taxonomy): Eukaryota > Metazoa > Chordata > Mammalia > Rodentia > Muridae > Arvicanthis > Arvicanthis niloticus. The sequence continues at coordinate 32,001,375 of NC_047658.1, read as the reverse complement.
TGAATGCCTGCAGCCTGGCAAACATGCACGCATGCGTGATTGGAGGGCTGTGCTGGCTCACTACCACAGACTGGGGGTTGGGAGTGTGATTAGTCAAGTCAGTGCAGCAGGTCCTGCTCAGAGAAGAGGCAGCCAAAGATTCCTGTTACATCCACCCTAGGAATGGTCAGCAAGGCAATGCAGCAACCAAGGTCAGTTCCCACTTTGACCACTTGTTTTTTTCATAGGTAGACATGATTTATGCACCTAAATATTGCAAATTTGTTGGGATGAGAAAATTATCTTATACATCTCAAGTCTTTGACTGAAGAATCAGATCAGAAAGCTATCATCAGATCAGGACCTGGCTTCCTTTGTCCTGTCCTGTGTTCTGTTGGCTGCAATGCCCTTCCCCTCAAGCTGTCTATCAGTCCTGTCACCTTAGCTCAGTTCTCTTACAGAGTGAACATTAACATTTCAAAGACCTGGCAGTATTGTAGATTATTGCTGTGTGAGCGTAAGGGCGGACAGAAAAAAAAAACATTTAATTTTGTATATGGATGTTGCATGAAAATGATATTCCTAAAGGAATTTAAATTAGGTTCTGCCATGCCCTGAAGAATGGGAAGGAATAAAAGCACTTGAGGGTTAACATGCAGATTATCATCAGAAGGAAACGTCAACAGATATTGTTGGTTTGGACCTTCCAGTTTCCGAATGGACTGGAGGATAAGGTAAGTATGAGTTTTGACACTATGAGTTTGACACATTATACTTATAAAACAGGAAGGGGGATTTCAAAGTGGCATTAAGAAAGATAGTGGATAGAGTAAATTCAGGTGTGTGAACTACCAATGTATGAAAACATGGTGTGTCTTTACATACAGAGCTACAGCATACACAGGTGTACAGAATTATAAACCTTTTTTCTGTTATCTTGCAAGGTGATCGATTCTGAATATTATTACAGATTCAGTGTTGTTATGTACGTGCTGCTTATTATATTTTTTGTAATCTTTCCCAGATTAAAAACTAAACTGGTAAATTGGGAAATACTTTCTTTGGACATTTAATTTATTCTCTTTTGCTCTAATCTAATTTTGATGAAGCTTTTAAGATATGGAAAGTAGCATACTTTTTTTTTAGCATACAGAATTTTTTTGAAGGGGTCCCATTCTCTGACAAATTCACATGGGTATGCCTTGCGTTTAGTTTAATTTTTTTTTGGTTGGTTGGTTGCCGGTCTTATTGGAATTGTATTTTCTTTTTCATTTCAAAATAGTGTTGTATTTAAGTTTTATTGAGAAATAATTTTAATACAATATATCATGATTACAGTTTCCCTTTTTTCTACTCCTCCCAATTCCTCCCTACTTACCCTCCCTTCCAGATCAGCTCTCCTTCTGTGTCACACTAGATGAGCACACCCAAGAGACAACAACCAAACATATCAAAATGAAATATAATGAGATCAAAAATAATAATATTGAGGGTGGACAAGGCAACCCAATAGAGAAAAAATTACCATGGGAGTGGGCACAAGAATCAGAGACCCACTTGTTAACAAACTGAGGAATTCCAGAAAATCACTAAGCTGAATGCTGTAACATATGTACAAAGGACCCATTGCCAACCATTGTAGGCTCTGGAACAGAAAGGTCCACTGGGGCATGTTCGTTGCTTTTTGTCATTGTGTTTTGTTTTTCATTTCAAATTGTTTGGATTTAAGATTTTTAAGGTATTTTCAAAGTGCAATCATGAGGTGACTCATGTCACCAGCACTCTGCGGGATTCTGAAGATTGTTGCTCCTCAAGCGGTGTTAATTAATGCAGTTATAGCATAGCAGTACCATACCATACATGCACCTTTTATTACTTTAACTGTGTACCATAAATCTAGTTTAAATCTGGTCTCTGGGAGAACTGTGCAGGAGCACTCTCATACAGGCAAAAGGGAGGGGGTGGGCATATGTAGGATGGGGGTGGTGGTGGAGGGGAAACCAGGAAGTGGGAAGTGGAATATCATGGGTTGGGAGACAGGTAGATGAAGTAACTGGGAAGTGGGATATCATTTGAGATGTAAACAAATGGAATGATTAATAAAAATTTTAAAAAAATTAAATCTTTTTTAGTGTTACCTCTTGCAAATTCTTTTGTTTAAGTTTTTTTCTGCATTGAGGTTTTTTGTTTCCATATAAAGATGCAATTATAGCTTAATTTTGGGAAGTATAATATTGATTCTTAAATTGAATATATTTGATAATTATCAATGGTTTCTGGGATTCTACTCATAATTCCTAGTTAATTAATCCATGTCTGTCACTAAGATTTTCTTTAATAACTCATATCTTCTTAAAGTAATATTTTCACTAAATTAGATATTTCTCTTTGAACTGCCATAAATATATATATATGTAAATGCTTATATTATAAGTAAAAGTAACAAATATTTCATACATAGTACTTATATGTGTTTGACATGTAAATTTTATTACTATAATATACAATATAATATATATTTCAATTCATAATAAACTACATACATAACTACTAAATATAGACTAGATGTATTTCTTTGGAATATGGAGATTTCTATATAATATGAGTAGAGGTAGATATATATAGATATATATAGATATATATAACTTTGTATATAATATATAAAGTATACTTTGTATATATTTGATAGATATAAAATATGTATATATAAAGGTTAATATAATACATATTATATTTAAAATGTATAAAAATACCCATATAAATATCGCCACATTATGTTCAAGTATAGGTATTTTTTATATTTTGTACTTATATTTGTAGTTTATTATGTATTATACTATTGTATGTTAAAATAATAAAATATATGATCATTATAATTATGTACGTAAATAACTATGTAACTATGATAAAAATACATACTTCACATAAAACACAAATATATACATATATATAAATATGTATGAATAGGTTTCATAAAACTTCTTCATACATCCTTAGTTTTGCGAAATACAGTCTACTTATTTCAACCACCTCAAATCCTATTGCCATTCCTGATTAAACATTTAGCTTTCAGTACATTTTCTATATTATTTTATATCACATATGCTCTAATGTTCTTACTATTCTGTGAAATAGAACAAGATAGGATATAAGTTCCCAAATAACTTCTGTACATACATTTCACTTCAGTTAAACCTTGCTGTGGACCTCAATTTTTCCAATCCCTATCATACCACTATCCACAAAAATCTTCTGCTTCCAGAATTCCCCTTTCTACATTCATTTTTACTAAGTATTATATGACCACACTGCTCTAAATACGTTTCCCTATGGCAATGACCCATTTCCAATATCATATTTTTTACATGGCTTCCATAAAATCACACATAACAAAAGACCTTATGTAGGAGCCTCATATGGAGAGAACAGGGAGCAATTGTCTTTTTCATATTTGATTGCTATCACTCACTGTTACTGGTTCCTTCATTTTCATCTATCTACCTGCTAATTCCATTTATTGTTACTGAATATTATTTAAAGATATGTGTGTACTGAAGCTAGTATTAAAAATTAGATATGTGGAAATCATTAATATTTATGTTTATCACACACACACACATGCATGAATGCATGAATGCAACAACAGCACCTATGCAAAGTCATAGGAAAAACCTTTATAAGTCTCTTTTCTCCTATTGTTTATTTTCTAAGATTAATATATTTACTCAGGATTCTTTAAGGAGGAAAGAGAGAGAGAGGTCTTATATTCATGTACAAATTATACATAAATATTGAAACTATAATGTAAACATATATGTCAATAATCAATAGGTATCTAGGGAGCCTTGTTAGCATTTACATTTTCTGTAATATTTATATTTTTTTATATTGTTGAACTTCAATTTACTCCCCAGCCATGATGATTGGTATAGGATGTTGAAAAATCAAATCTCTAAACACAATCAGACAGAAGAGAATAGATTATAAACAGTAAGTAGTGAGAAGAAATAGATCCAGCACATGACTTTTAATCTTAGAACCCACTGCATGTAATATACTTCCACTAACAAGGATACACTATCAAAACCACACCAAACAAATTCACTGCCTAGGAACCAAGTGTTCAAATACCAGAATCTGTGAGGAACATTTCTCATTCAAGCTATCAGATCTACTTCCTGGCCTATAATGCCTGCCAATCCAGTTCAACCACTCATATATTCTTCAGGAAAATGTCCTGGCCATTGTCATTCCATTAACCAAACTAAATGCTGGAAATGCTGAGGGCTGGGCCAGTAATATCTGCCCACATCTTAGTGTGGTGCAGGAAATAAATGAGCACCACACATTCTGGGATACATAATTACCTATTCATAGGACAAACAAAGTTATTTTAAAACTCTTTCAGCAAATATATGTTTTTATTGTGTAGCCTTAACTAATCTGTGCTGAGTATGTAGACCTGGGTAGTCATTACCTCATAAAGATTTTCCTCTGTCTTTACTATTCTTTCATTAAAGCCATATTCCACCATACTTGGCATCAATCTTCACATTTATCTTCTGCATTATTTAACATGTATGTCTTCTAAAGTCTGCTACAGAAGCTTAAAAATCTTCCATTAGGTTAGGAATACATACTTTGGTTTTCTTGATAACATTTCTCCAAAGTATTCATGGTGGATACCATGCAGGATAATATGAAGCAAGCAAGTGAGCTTCTTGGATACAGTTCAATGTTTGCTTAAATTCAATGGGTGTAACTGAGGAAGGTAAATCTCAGGGGCTTGTCTCAGGATTGCTTCTCACAGATGCTGGTGCCTTCTTATGTTTAACATTGTATATTTCATATATTTAGAATGGTGTGATTGGACTGGGGAGAACTTCACTGCCTATAATTTGCTATGATTGCCACTTTGAGATATCCCACTATACTGAACAATTTTCCTGTAGATCAATGTGAAGGTGAACTTTCATAAAATAATGTTGTGTAGATGAATTTATGATTTTAAGAGTTCATTATTTGATTTAAATAGTTTTAAGAAGTTAGAGTAGTTTAGAGAAAGTTTAAGGAGATGATTTAAGTTGTGTTGCCATAAAGATGTAATGAAGTTCGAATTAAGAGCATATTGTCTCATTCCTTGTAGAATAGTTAGGGTTACATAGATTAGAAAAGGGGTACAGTGAGGTTTCATTTCTTGCAAGCATGTAATTGTATTTGGAAGGAAATGATGCTTTGGAACTAGTTAATATTTAAATAAAGAAAAAGAAATAGGAAAAAAACATATCATTCCACGTTGGTTCTGAATTTCTGCATACTTTTATCTTTGAAGGTAGCCACAGAAATTGATGTGCACTATAAAACACAAAGTCATGAATAAAGAGTAAATAATCATATTATAAGAACAGAGATTAAACAATTATTCAGTTTGGCTGAATAAGACATGTAATAAGTGATGATCTGGTTTTTGGAGAATACAAATTTTCATCATTTAGGCATAGAAAAAAACTTGCTACTATAGAATGGTTTGCTTAAACTTTGATAATCCACGAGAAACGAAATATTGCTTTGGATTTAAGATGAGCTCGTACAGAGAAATACAAGCCCAGTAATTCAGTCTTTATTCCTTGAGAGAAACGTGAACTGAGTAATTAATTATTGACTCCTTGAACAGCCTTCAGTTTAACCTGTACTGTCACTGGTACTCTTTGTACATTCAGTGCTCAAAATCTCACACTGGTCCAGTAATAAACACTGAAAGGAATTTTGTCTGCCTGGGCAAGTCATTGGTGCCTTATTGGTTGTCTTGCAGATTCATGAAGCTAAGTCCCATGCTAGTCTAAACGCTTTGAGCATGGTCTCACTTATCTATAATCCACTCAATAATGATTGTTCTTCCTCCAATGACTGACTTGTACTCTTAGTATTTCATAAGGTATAGAATGCTACTCTTTATATTCTCAGTTATCTTTGTAATACCCATCCCCTCCTGTTTTCCACTACCTGATACTCCTGGGGATCTTCTTTTGCAATGACCAAGTGGATATAATGGTTCTTACAATGGAGAGACTCATTTGGCACACATTGTACTGTTTTTTTCTCACAGAGGTATGACTTGTATATCACCTGGTTTCCTAAGTTCCACAACACCCAGAAGCATACCCACATCCAATCCCAGGACACGTACTATCATGGGGCTGGATTTAAGAGACTCTTTTATTTTTTATTTAGAAGTCCTCTCCTTGGAGTATTGTAATAAAACCTACCATTAATCTCATTACTTGAGTGACATAAGCAGGTGGATCTTCTTTACTCTAAGGCCACATTCATCTATAGAGCAAGTTATAGACCAGCCAAATCTTCCTGTCTCAGAACACCAACAAGATCCATATCAAAAACAAAAACCTTTCTCAATTTAACCAACTCTGATGAAAATTATTATGCATACTAATTATGATAGTTTCTCTACTGGTTTATCAATAGGTCCCTGAATATATTATGAATCATATGTTATTGATTTCCATGTAGTAAGAAATTTGAAACTGAGTACAAAATATTTTTCATTCCTGATTCAACCTCTACCTCTTCATTGTCTGATTCTTTACATGGGTTGCAAGTCTTTGGTCCCAAAAGAGTGATGTTTAGTAAAGTTGTAATTTTTACTCTTTTTTCCTTGTATACTGACAGGTTTAAAACAGCAATTGCTCTGTTGGGGGCACATGTACCTTTAAGCTTGTGGATCTCTCTGCATTTGAGGTAAACATGGACTACATTGTTACACATATTACCAGGCCACAAGGGTTACATAGTAAGACACTATTTCAAAATGAACAAACAAACAAATGAAAATAGGCCAGTAACAACCCCCCTTCATTTTTACATATTTCTGCCAAATCACAGGCTGAAAATTATCCACATATTTTCCCCCATAGGAACTCATCTCCTGCAGAGCATATGTAGCTGTATGACTTACTGTCCAAGAAAAAGGCCACTCAACAGCTGACAAAGTTGCATATGATCCTAATCAATACACATTATATTTGTGGATAGTGACTTTAAATTTAGTCAATCAATAGTTTTAGTGACATCACCACACTTAAACGGTAGACCATATTCAATACGGAGAAATACATTTCTATAAAATATATAGGGAAATGTCCAAACTGGAATTATCCTTAAATTAATTCCATTCATAGATGTTTTAAATACAATGATGTGTCATCACACCATCATAAAGAATATACTACTGCCAGTGTAGCAAAGAGGCACATCATCCCATGGCACTTGGGGATAGATATCAGAAATTGTCCCATGTACATGCCAACTTCAGTTATGTTAGCACTTGGTTACATATTTCCTTCATCATGTTGAAGCTATAGAACCACAACCAAATACATTATCTTTGATAATATCAATCACTGTTCATGCACCAAATTTGTTGCATGAAATGCTGTGTTCAATAATTTATGTCTGAATTTTCCTCACTATATTTTCAATGAGTATTCTTCAATATATTTTATATTTATATAATTTCAGAGATGAGAATGTTTTTCCTTTATTATCATGATGTGAGGAAAATGATCATGAATTACATGGGTGGCAGTTGTAAAGGATTTAGAAGTTTTGGAGGAAAATAACATCAAAATATATTGTATGATGAACATAACAAGGATATTGTATGACATACATAACAAGGATATCATTGGGAGAGCCAAACTCATGCAGAGAAAGAACCTCATGAATCCTCAGCTGAATACAAAGTATTTTAGGCAAGTATAATAAATTGGAACTGTGAGAGGTACTCTTTGCCAGGAATAAGCACACCAACACTATATACTCTCCCTCTAAAAACCATCTTTCCATATGCCTCTTATGATTATTTTCCCCCTGTTAAGTAAGATTCAAGCATCCTTTCTGGGGCCTTATTCATTTTAAACTTCTTTCGGTCTGTGGAATGTAGCATGTGTAGCCTCAAATTTTTGCCTAATGTCTGCTTATAAGTGAGTATATACCATGCATGTCCTTTTGAGACTAGGTTACCTCACTCAGGATGATATTTTAAGTTCCATCCATTTGCTTTCAAAATTCATGATGACTTTGTTTTAGAACTGCCAGGGTCAGGGGATACCCAGGGAGGCCCCAACCCAATCAGGGGAGAAAAAGATGAGGTTGGAGGAAGGATCATGGGAGTAAGAGACTAGGAAGAAAATATTGAGCAGATTGCAAAGTAAATGCTTTAAAAATAAATTAAAAATAGAATAGAATATTTTAATTATATATCATAATGGGCTTTGTTGTGTCATTTTTCATATATAACATATCTTATTCATCCTGTTATTATTTTTATGCCCTACATATGCTTCTGATACCTTTCTTCTATCCACGTAGTTCTTTTCCTTCTTCTCTGACCTCCTTCTCTTTTTTCCTTTTCCCTTCCTTTTCCTTACCTTCTTCTACCTCTTTTCCTTCTCTTCATTCATTTCTCCATCCACCAGTCTCTCTTTTGTCCTTTTACTTTATTATTTTGAATACACACACACACACACACACACACACACACACACACATATATATATATATATATATATATATATATATAGTCATTTGCAACTGATGTGCAACTGATGCTACTGTCTGATTTTCTGGAGAAGTTTCTTTTGAAGTGATCAGTGGTAATTGCCTAGGCTCATAACTGATCAGAGTGCTGAGCATAGGGACTGTTGAAAGCTGAGGCAAACATGAGAATTCTACATCACTCATACAAGACTTAGGGGCCCTCATGAAAGAGATAATCAGTAAATAATAAGTGCGAATAAGGAAGTGTGATGGGTTTAAACATGTTTCAGACATAACATCATGATTAAACCATTGATCTCATGTCATTACTGGCACAAAACCTGTGCAAGTTTGGACCTGTCAACATCTTGTCATGGGAAACAGTGAAGTGTTCATGAATGCTATACTAGGACCTAGATACAGTTATGGAAGCTAGGAGAAGAGGTTCATTAGGCGCCTAGGCAGTTAAAGTCAATTTGACAAACAAGATTAGCCATCACACTAGGCCTTACTTACTACCTGCTTTTATGTAGCCTGTACTAACTTTGAATTTATGATTGTTCTTATTTAGCCCTTTGAATTCTAAAATTACTGATGTATTAGATCATATCTAACTATATTTTAGCTTTACCAATTAAAAATGATGTCAAATATCAAACAACTGTACAGATAATAATATGTGATATATGAAGAAATGTTCAACACACATAAAGACACACACATACACACACATAAGCATGTGTTCACACATGACAAAAAATATAGTTCTCTCTGATCTTCTTGCTATTATAGTATAGAATAAGCAAATTTAAAAACAATAACCATGAATAAAATTTATGGGTATAATGCATTATTTTAATCAATTATATAAGAATTTCATAGATTAAATTTTGACTAAATCTGTGTGTCTTTAACAATTTCTCCCAGATAAACCACACCCATTTCATAGTCATCTATCTCTGTTTTTTCATTTTTTTTATATTTAATTCTTTGACTTTTGGAGACAAGGTCTCTCTATAGCCATGGCTATTATGGAATCAAAATATACACCAGTCTGGTAGAAATTTGCAAAGATCTACATGTCTCTGCCTTCTGAGTTTGGGATTAAAGACATTTGTCACTGCATTTGGCTCGTTTTCTAATGTTCATCCAGGTCATTTACTATTGGTTATTGTTCTTAGATGGCTGTCTACTAGCATCTAATCCACTTTATAGGGAACACATACTTACAGAAAACTGCTTTTCTCTGCCTTTGGAGTTCTAAGATTAAAGGATTCATCACAATACTTAGCTCATTTTCTATTTTAATTTTTTCATAATTTTTTTTAAATTAAATTAAATACTTAAAATTTTTTGCAGTCCAGCCATTATCCCTCACCTGGTATGCCCTTTGATATCTCCTCATCCCATTCCTCCTTCCATGTCTCTAGGAGGATGTCCCCATCCCCGACGCCAACCCACCCCACCAGACTTCGTCACTCCTGGGGCTTCACATCTCTCCGGATTAGGTACCTCTTCTCTTACTGAAGGCAGACCATTTCTGTTGACTATTTTTCTTAGATGGGTGGCCATCTAAAAACATCTAATTTACCTTCTAGAGAACACACATTTACAGAAAACTGCCTTTCTCTGCCTTCTGAGTTCTGAGATTAAAGGATTCATCACCATTCTTGACTCATTTTCTTAAGTCCAGCAAATTTAATTATTGTTGGCTATTTTTCTTAAATGGGTGGTCATTGACTAGCACCTAATCTACCTTCTGGAGAACACACACTGAGAAAGAACTACCTCTCAGTGTTCTGGCAATTATCAATTACTATTAGCCTTTCAGCTAGGGGTAGTGCTTTGTGATCAGTACTCATCATTGTAGCAATGTTTTTCTGCCTAGTGGATGCTTACATTCTGTGCACTCTGTTACAGTTGCCTTAATTTTATATGTGAAAATATCTTGATGTGTACAAAAGTAAAAAAAAATGTCATTAATTGTCTCTGGATACTTAGCTATTTCTTTGCTTTTCTAACTGCTATAATTCCTAAGCTTTTGGAAGTGTGCCTACAGTACAGTGTTCCCATTATGACTGAGTACTTTGCAATTGTGGGAAAAAATCTTGCAGGGGAGGGGATGGGGGGAGAGGTCTGGCGGCGGGGTCCCACGGTGGCCCAGCAGTGGTGTCCCAAGGGCTTCCCACATCACCGGAGGAGGAGGAAGGTCCCACATTCACACAGCTGCCGTGGGCTGGCGGCTGCAGTTCAAGGTTCCAAAGGCTGGGAACCTGGCAGGCCCAGGAGACACATGGAGTCCGGTTTTCATGGTGTGGTGAGTGGGTGTAGATGGTGCATGCTCCCCCTGCCAAAAGTCAGGGGTCCTGGATTTTTATAGGGAAAGGTAAAAGGGGGTGGGAATAACTTAATTAGCTATGCCCCGGCCTTTAGATAACTCATTAATATTTTAATCTCTGGAGGTGCAGACTTGCTAATCGCACCCTCTACCTGTGTGCTACATGACTGAAGATCTCAGGTTAAATGGAGTTACCTCGTCCAAGGCCCAACATGCACTCTTTTTTTCCTGACATCTTGATAATTTGTGAGTCTCTGTGTTGGCTGCTGTTATCTACTGCAAAATTCTTACACTTTATTTATAATTTAATTATGAATTGTGACACTGACTCAACACTGAAGTGACAATTTTGAGACCCTTAACCCAATTTCCAGAATCTACCAAGAATCTAGTCACAAGAATTATCCTTGTCCTTAGCCTCATACTCATGCACTTTGGCATGTTTCAACAAAACTCTCTCCTTCTCATTTCTCTCTCTCCATCTATCTATCTGTATATCTTTATCTCTACATATGTGTGTGTCTTTGCGGGTCTTGTGTATATTTGTGTGTTTGTAAGTATACGTATAAGAATGTATATATACTGATATATATGAATATATGTATATATTCTCTCTGCTCAATTAATCAAGCAAGCAAGCAAGCAATAAACGAGAGTATAACAATTAATCGTTACTACTCTCTTTTATGGATCCTCAGAGAGAAAAAGGAGTACTTCAAATATTTGTGCTCTGGTGATCAAGTATACTGAATATGGTCAGCGTAAAAGATGCCTGGATCTTCATTGGTGATCTGATTAAAGTTAATTCTCAGGAAATCCTAGGTACAGCTATGTGAAAAGACAAGTAGGGTAAGAATACATTTTGCTAGTTCATTTTTTACTTGTCTGTGTCTTCAGGGCCTATCTCAACATGATATCTGATATACAACAAGCCTAACTGACAATAAGTCTCTGATCTGCATGCATTTTTTTATGACCTGAAGATCAAAAGTTTGTAAATTCAGTATCATCCAGTTCAAAATAAGCTGTTCAAATCACATGGAAAGTTGATTACTAAAATTAAGCATTTAATCTGTACTAAATCTCAGCAGTTACCAAAAGTTCCTTTCTACAGAAAGAGAAGTTATTCTCAAAGGACTGCAGAGACTTGATCCAAAATCCTTAGAACCAAAGTATAAATCACTAGGGGTCTGCCAAAAATGATATGCACACAATGGCATTGCTACATGTCACTGACAGTTCAATACCAATGGATTTGTTGACTCATGTGGATCAAGGGGAACAGGATATTCCATGGCAAGATGACGTTTATTAAGACTGACAGAGACCTTTCTTGTGTTCTGTGTTCTATTCAAGGGGGAAGCCTCTTTTATTATTAAAATAAATTTGGAATGTAAACTTGATTCTCTGTTTTAAATCTTTCTTTTTACAATTATGCACAATGAAACTGGAAACAACCATCTACCTTATACTTGTTGGGATCAGTAAAATGTACAATATACCTGTTTTCTCATTTTATTGGTTACAGCTTAATAGAGTAACAGAATTTATGGAATAAATATATAATATTATATATAGTATTATTTATTATGATTGACAGGCTGTACTCCAACTAACCTAATAATGACTGTCTAGGAATTGAAGATATAAAATCCAGTAGTTGTTTAGTCTATGGGGTTGGATGTCTCAGCTGGCCTTTAGTATACAGCTGGTTTATGAAGAACTGATTTTATGCTAATTCAAGAATGGACTTGCTAGTCAGGCAAAAGCAAAGAGGCAAAAACCAAATCATCCTTCTCTCATGTCCTTATATAGGCTTCCAGTAGAAGATACATCGCATATTAAAGATAGGTTTTGGTATTAAATTATGTTTTAAAGTTGTATCTTTGCACCTAAAATATCGACATTAAAGGTGTGTTTTCCCATATTAAAGGTCCAGGTTAAAAGTGGACCTTCCTTCTTAAAAGTAAGCAAAAATTATTCAAAGTGTCCCTGAATTTTAGGTTTTAGTTCATTCCAAATGTAATCAAGGTATCAACCAAAAATAGCTATCACACATATGAAATTTTTTCAGATTTTGATTGATTGATCAGATTTCAAATCAAATCAGATTGATCAAATTTCAGATTACATTTTAGGATATCATTATTGTTTTGTTTGTAACAGGGCACATGTTTTTGCATATATGTGCATGTTTGTGTGTAGATGAACATGAACATATTGGGAACAAGTCAATCTCCATAATTTCCTTCCCCATATCAATACTTTTATAATGATTTAATTTGAAAGGGGGAAATACTATGATCTCTAAAGTCAGAGAACATTCAGGAGTTAATAATCTCATTGTACCATGTGAGTTTTTTAGAGCATGTTTGGTTTTTAAGCTTTGTTGCAACCAGCTTTACTACCTTCATCTTTATA